>NC_073693.1:4609982-4643922 GCF_029784155.1 Uranotaenia lowii | reverse complement strand
CGAATTCCTTAATTTTAAAAAGTTTCAAATGATTCTTCACGAATGTACTTTAAAAAACGGCATAAAAACAAAACAGTCATAATTTCCTCTCATTACTGCAGCCCCTACATTTCTGTGGAGAAACTGTCGTCTCGCAAGTGACGTGCAAGACCTTTAGTCGGTTTTTGTCAGTTGGCCACTCAAGAATAGCACATCCGCAGGAAATAAATTACAGCCATCGGCTTTTGTCGTTGCGGAGTGTGTGAAAATGTGCTACGGTTCCGATTTCGAACTTTGCGAGTCGGCAGTCGACAGAGCTTTGAGCTAGGCCACTGATTGTCGTACGCCAATTAACGGATTACTTCTGTAGGACATGCCCTCAGTAAAACCGTTTGCCGGCTTGGTGGGTTGTCTCCTTAGATGAGCACACTTGGTTGGCCTTCTTCAAGCTTTACCCCAGAAAAATTCCAACCCTTTGGTGAATAGCAGATCCAGGAAAGACCTTTTGGCAAACCTAGTGTTGAGAAAAAATTACTACGCACATTTTTTTTTTTAAATATTCGGCAATCATCCTAAAGCGTTTAGTTGTAAATTTTTCCTTCAAAATAAGTTATGTGACAAAGCATGTTTGGGGTTGGCTCATCTCGATCTTTCGTACATTTTTTTAAAAATATTATTTGAGAATTGAACAACAAGTCCAACGTTTCGTGTTTATTCATCCTAAGATAGTATCTACTATCTTAAGGAAAAACATGATGGAAAAGTACTGCATGATCAAATTAATGATTTACTGACGATCTCATTTGTCAATATTCGGCCATCATTCCTCTCATCAACACTCTCGTCGGTCGTAAGTCGTTCGTACTGTAAGATCGTTCTTTTCTGAATTAGCAGAGCATAAAGCTTAGTTCATTTAGAAATGGGACACTTTCTTTTTATGATAGTTATTTACATTGTTATCGGCCATACAAAATCGGACAGCATTTTGTTGCCTGTAAAAATATTCTATCCAAACTTTTGTATAGCCGGTACCAAGGCAATGAGACAGGTAATTTCTGATGGACGAAAAAACTTATGGAAAAACCTAATTCAAACAAATTTCAGCGGTTGCATCCTATTGTCAGTGCAGTTGAAATCCGAGGATTTCGCGCTGGTGATTGCCAACCAGCGATGATGAAATAATTCATCAAGCACCTCGGTAATCGGTAAATACCTCTTTTGTTTGGTTCCGACACTTGGAAGATGTGTGATGTCTGATCAATGTGAAATGTCGTCAGCGATGTCACCGTCGCTGATGTTGACAAAAACTCTGATTTTAAATTAATTTAATTAATAAATAAAATTTATTATTAGTTTGCCGAAAACCGAAAAAGGGAAGATAAAACGATTTCATGTGTTAAAAGTAAATGCAAGGTGGATTTTACCAGCCCGTACATAACAAAATCTTGATCATTTTTGAATGTCTTAAAATTTTTCATCGATATTAATTATTTCAAATAGAAACATCGTTTGCTTCTCCATTTTATTAAAAACGTAAAAAAGTTTGAACCGTTTTTAAAAAAAAAACCCTTTTTTCGAGCTGATGATCATCTATGATCATGATGATCAACTATTTGTCATCACTTCAATTCAAATTTTATGAAGCTCAATCAAACGATAAATTGAAAAAAAAATATTTTGAGAAAATCACAGACTTTTCAGCATAAGTCGTTTGATCGTTATAGAAATTTATAGACATAAAATACTATTGTCTTGGCGCATTTTCGAACAGTTTTTTCATAATTTAAATTTTAACTCGATTTGTTTTTCTACAAATGGAGGAAAGAATGTTTTTTTTTTTAATTTGAGGTTTCCTATTAGATTACTGCATTATTGCAAGTTGAGCGAGGTTGTCAAAATCACAGAAAAAATTAAGCTACCACTGACTGGGAAAAGCTTTCAAAGCTGATTCTTGAAATCTTATGACTTTGGTTACGTAGATTGCTGATTTTCAAGTAAAATGGCTCAATTTATTGATGTTTGAAATTGAAAACTCTGAAAATAGCATCACAGAAAATCGTAATAATCATGAATGAATCATAGAATTAGAGATATTTTATTGACTACAATTCAGAATTATAATTAGAATTATAATTTTAGATTAGAAATCAAAAATCGTTCACCCAGTCTTTACTATTCAACTTTCTTCATTTCCATCGATATTCAAAACCAAAAATATATTTCACTTAATATTTTTTTCCAGTATATGAGTGCTAGACGAACTTGCCATTTTTTCTATACTTAAAATTAAAAAAAAACCTGTTCAGCATACTGATCATACAACTTTATCTTAGCATGAAACGATAAAATAATGATTTTAAGAATGGACTTTCAAATACCTGTGATCAATTGTAGTCTTCTGATTTTTTATTTGCTCTCCCCCAACCCCAATATTACGTTTTTCCAATATGTCTATAAAAGAACATAACAAATGATTAAAATGCTAGAAAAAGTTTACAATCTGAATGACTGTGGGGCAAATGCATTTGTAAACTACTGATGTGTATATTTGTTGTAGATTTTTTTTCTGTGAGGTTCCTACAGGCCCTTACTTGATCTATCGTAGAAAAAAAAAAACGTGAAATAAAATCAATTAGAAAAAAGCTCCCGAGGACCGTGAGTTGCTCATCCCTGAATAAAAGTATGTAATTGCTGGTTGATTTGTAAAAAAAATATAATGATTTGCCAAGACTCTGCTCCTGTGAAAAAAACAACAATTTTCAAAACAAAAACTTTGGTTTACGCTGTTTTTAAAGTTAAAAAATTGTACTCTTGTATGTATATTTTGGAACCTATGATCATGATATTATACTTGAAGTTCAATCTCATCTCAATTTCTTTATTTTTCTTATCATTTTCCAGCAGACATTTCAATAAAAAAAAGTTTTTAATTGCACAAAAATAATCAAGTTTTGTTAATTTCGAAACATCTACCAAATTGTCCTCGGTTTCTTTCAAAAGAGTAGTTTTGGGCCAAAAGGTAGCGGAAAGAAAAGGAGGAGGATGTAGCCACTCAAAACAAAGATTTGACGAAGTGAATATAAGCGAGAAAAATTGATAAAAAATCTTGACTGACAAAAATTGTGCGCCAAAAAAAGGTGAAAATTTTTTTTCTTTTTTTTCATAAATAATCATAAAATTACCTTCATTTCCTTCATAGAAAGTATTTCGATAAATCGAATGGTTTCTCAGATACACGCATTCGTAACGTAACCCATTTCTTAATGAACTAAGCTTTATCAAGTCCCTCGAATATTCTGAATAAGGTACTTTTCTTCCTGACCATCGGGAGCTTCGAGGAATTTAAAAAAAAACAGTTAGTACTGGTAACTAACTTGGGCCCGTTCTAATATCAACACCGTGTGCTAGTGCCGAGATAAAATCAGCTTTCGTGCTTCTTTTACGCTTCTTTTGAGCTAAAAGAAACTTCTTTTGTGCTCAAGTAGAGTATAGAGGAGAATGGGGATACTTGATTCACTTTTCTTATTTTTATTATATCTTTTTGGATAAATTTAACAACTCGCCGTCTTTCGCATTTTCTGACAGCGTGTAATTTCAAAGTTTACATGCTCCAAAAGTTGGAACGATACATGAACCCGTTGATGAACTAGAAGCATTTTCGTGCAAGTAAAATAATTGCAATATTTTTTAAGTTAAGGGAGACTTGATCCTTCATTCCGGGGGCCCTAGTCCTTGGAAAAATCAAACAATATTTCAAAAAAAGAATGTCAATTGACTATTTTGGTCTTTTTTTCTCATTTCACAATTTATAAATGTCAAAAGAAGAAAATTCCAAAACTATGTCTCAACCCCAGTGTCATTGCATACTTCAAGGGGCTATTTTCTGAATTTAAGAGAAAATCAACTATCTTAGCCCTGTTTGCCAGACAATTATTATATAAATATCAGTTATTGGATAAATAATCGTAATCTTATAATTAGCTGAATCACGATCTATTTAGTAGAAAAAAAATACATTTTTAAACTCAAGGGATCAATTAAACCCAGAATGAACATTTTAGGAAACTTTATCTGAAAAATGTTTTTTTGTTGGGTATAATTTTTTTTCGTGAAAGGATGTATAATCATTCATGGGAAATTGTTTTAATTTCTATTATTACAAACCTCATATCTATAAATTTTTCAATATTATGAAAACGATAAATACAGTGAATAATCTCAATCGAAACTTACAATGCTTACATTGTTAAACATGGGCCAAATTTCTTCAATGATGAATACAAAGTTTGAAAAATTTCTTAAAAACAAACAATTCATTTTGATAGATATTTTATGTGAACCCGAGTGACGCCGGGTAAAATTAGCTAGTACAAAATAAAATCCACCGCTAGACGATATAAGCCATTTTTATAATTCGGTTGCTCCATTTTAGATTATCGTCTTTAATTATGCACAGAATTAAGAAAATGAGTATTTAGAGTTATTTATGTAAGTGGTATTGGGAACACGAATAGAATCAAATCTTTAATAGTTTGTCAAATTTTCGTGCTGAATTTCAAACCAGAAGCCGAAACAGCACCATAAACTGTCAAATTATATTCAAAAGATAGTAGTCATGGAAAGGTCATGATAGATTTTGCTCTATTTTGAATAGCTTTTGCGGAAATAAAAAAAATCGACTTGTTTTGGTGTCGCTTCTCAACATAACGCACTTCCTTCAATGTTTTCATTCGTTCCTCTACTGGCGACGATCATTACTAGCCACATCGTCTTTCGGGCAGATCAAAAAACAAACGCGATAGTGGAAAAACATCACTAAATCGCAGACAAACAAGACCGCCTTCCGAAATCTACCAGTAGGAGGTATTCAATAGATTCCTTTCAATCCGGAACAGGTTCCACTCTATAAAGCACCATCATATTGTGCCCCATTATAGCTCGGAAAAACAGTTCTGATCAAACCTCTGGCGTTGGATGGCGTCTAACCGTATCGAACTGGTTAAGTGTTGCTCAGTTGCTGCTGCCAACAGATTACCACAATGTCTACATTTAAGCTTGTTTGAAAAAAAAACAACGAGGGGAAGTGCGGCTTGACGCCCGAATCAGAATTACCGTTTAATGCAAACTTTTTTTTGCGCTCCCCGCCCGCTGCTGAACAACGCTGGAGCCAGAGTGTCAGATTTTCGATCAGAAAAGCCAAGCCAAGGTGGTATCATCAATATCCACCAGACCTCGACCGAGTAAAACTGTTCCGTCTTGGAAATTGAGCATAAATCAATGTCAGCTAGTTCCGTCGATAATTGTGGCGTGCGGTTTTGGTTTCGGAACCTCCCGAATCAGTTTCCCCTTCAACTGGTTTTGAGAGATACCTAATTGTTAACTTAGCTAAATATCAACCATGCCATAAATGACGGTGACAAAGTTGCTTGGTTAATTTCTAAATGGGTCAATCAGAAATGCTTAAAGCATTAATAACTCAGCCATAATTTTTCACAGGTTCAATCTTCTAACAAAAATGCCAGCCCGTCCGTGTGTGACGCATTTGCATGATCAAGCTCATCAACTCCGGGAAGTCACATCAAACTCATGGTCAAGCGAGCAGGCAGCTTAGCTGTTTTTCCCATGTTGAAGTTGTTGACAACTTCGTAGCTATCAAAGTGTGATACATTGTTTACATTTTTTGTTGGGTTAAGGTTGTGGGTTTAATACCTGAACTCACACCGAATGTTTAGTTTTAGCTGGTGGAAAATAAGTTGAGTTTTGTCCTTTATCTTTGCTAGCTGATATAATTAATTTTATATTCATATTTTTCAAATGATAAAACTAGGCAAAAATATGCCAAAGCATAACGTACTGCAATATTGTTTACGTTATTAATTGAAAATTCGAATTGATATAGAATTTCAAAAGAAGGTTTCACCGGATCTTCACATATGGATGGGAATATACTTCAAAAGAAGTATCTACCTATAGCATTCGTTCATATGAGCGAGAGAGAGTCTGCAGACGTGTTTTGTCTGACCCCAACCCACCCCGAGGTAGGTATTATTTGCAGAAGCTGTTTGCTGTTTCAAACTTCAGTCAAAGCGTTGGAGGCATAGGCAAACGTACATTCGTATATTTACCCCTACATATTTACTTGCGGGATGGATGGAGAGAATGTTGCCAACATCACCCGGGTGGTTTGGAAACCCACAGCCAGAATGATGGCTCGGTGGCTGGCTGACTGCTTCACCAACAACCACCATCCACCGGGTCGGAAAAAATATGGAATGATGCAAAAAGAAAACGGCTCATGTTTGACTGCGGGCCTTTTTTTGTTTCTCTAGAGAAACCAATCGAGTTAGCTAGTTGGGGTTGAACAGAAGGTAGGCTGAGATGCTCTAGGGTTACCGATCTTGACAATTGAAACCCTTAAAGTACATATCTACAGTTTGTTTTTATGGTCACGAAGTGTTTCGAGAAAAACGGCGTTTTTTAAACTTTCCAGCTGTTGATACAGCAATTTCTGCGAAGATGCAAAAAGACCGATAAATCGACTCGATGCACTGTTTTGTGACTATTTGCATGCACGGTAATGCAGGGCAACGCAAAAGGTCATTAGAACTAAATTTCCCTCAACAATGAGAAAGTCATCATATGTCGACTGAAAGAAATCAATTTTTCATCTAAAATAGAATACCGTTTGCAATCAATATCTCAGCAGCAGTTCTTGTGTGCCTCAGTGGTCGCCTTCAGGACCTCTTCTTTTCATACTGTTCGTAAACGAAATCGTTCGAGGAGGAACTGCGTACATTCGGAGTATTCGAGCTACGAGTGTTAAGAACCATCTTTGGCGGCGTGCAGAAGAATGGAGTGTGGAGGCGAAGGATGAACCACGAGCTCGCGCGACTCTACAGCGAACCCAGTGTCCAGAAAGTGGCGATGGTTGGAGGGATAGAGCGCCACACTTCCTTCCGTAATGCTCTACACTCGTATCCGAGCACAGCCGAAGTCAAGTGCCGAGCGAAACCGGCACACCAATAGCAGCACTACTGTGAGAGAAGGAGAAATCACAAAAACACACCGCTGACGTGCAGTACGAAACGATATTCTTCTTCTTTTTTTTCTTGGGAAAGAACCAAACCACCTGAGTTGCTCCCCTACACTTTATCCGCTGATTTTTCTTTTGCTTTCGCCCTCACGAAGTCTTCTCTGCTCTTTGATTTGGTGTACGCTCGGGCCCGGCCTCTAAACAGAGTTGGGCTAGTGTTTCAGAACGCAAAAGTTCACTGAGATGCTTTTTTCAAGCCGCTCGGGGAGAAATGGACAAACATGCGGACGACTGTCCTGCAAAACAGGTGTTCGCTACGAATCCAGTACGAACGAGACGAGCAGGGATGGAAGACCACGTAGAGCGTGATCTGGCGAATGTGGGATGGCCGAGAAATTTGTGAACGGTTATCATGGACCGAGTGAATTTTTTGTTCATATTTGTGTTAAGTATCGCAGTGCTTATGTAATTACACCACTATGAAATTAACTTTCTGGTGAATATACATTCATTCATTACGGGAATCTTGAAATTATCTACCTACTCAAAATCCAGTGCAAAGTTGAACTTAAGTGCACAAAAATCTAAAAAATTGAAAATTGACAATAGGTTCGAAAAACAGCTACCTTTGAAAGTTCGTCAAAAACTCTGTTTTTCTGATTTTGACAATCTAAAAATGCCAAATTGTGTCAAATAACACCAACTTTTCAATCCTCTTTTCAAAATTTATCTGGTGTGACTAAAACAATTTTGACGGTTCATTGACGGATCTTGAAAAAAAAAATTCATCCTTATGTGCAACGTACAGTTTCTAGCTTCAGCTTTCTTGGAAAGTGAAATTTATTTGAGAATTCAATAGCTGATCAACAGTCTTTTTTCCGATTTTTTTTCGTTTCGATTATAGTCGTTTTACCATCTTTATGGCATTCGCGACTTTATCAACGTTGCAGTTGGCGGATCGTTATTGAAAAACTTATCCGGTACAACTGTGTTCGATGTTTACTCTTGGGCTCGAACTCGTGAAAATCGGCTGAGGAGACAATAGACTTGCCAACTGAGCTATATCACAAGCCTCGTTTTCCGAAGTAGGTTTTTTAGGATTTGTTTCTTAGAATTTTATCAACGGAAAACTGAAATGTTGTAGCTGAATTATGCATGAGAAACATATTTTAGTTACGTTAGCGGTTGGAAAACAAGAGAGATATATTGATTTTTTGCCAGGAGTTGACACTCCGGAGACTGCTAACGAGTAAAAATTTCAGGGACGTATGAGGGCTAAATGAAAAGTTTTACTTGTGACAATTTATCGTTTTGGAACGAACCAAATCAAGAAAATAAGCTGGCTCAAGGTTTGATAAGTTAAGTGAAAGTAAATTTACGTCACCGTAACTTTATTTGAAAGTGAAAATAAATGTAGTTGTAGAAACGTAGTTTTTCATGCTAAAATAAATAGATTTATTTTTGTTTTGATTTTTTTTTTCATATTTCTTGTCAATTTTTCGGCACATGCATTAATAATCAAATAAACGAATAAATTGATCCGTAATCCAATTCTAGATTTCGAAAATAATCACTGGTTTTATTAAACAATCAAAATTTTCAATACATAATCACATAAAATTCGGGCTTCTAAAGGATTTAAATCTTTACGTTTACAATGAATAACATTGTTAACGACTCCAGGGAATTACAAATTATTTTCATAAGTTTTTTTTTCAATCAGCTTTTCATGACTTAAGATAACGTCGAAGGAATTTTTTAAGTCAATAATAACAGAATGACCTTATAAGCAACCTCATCTCGACTTCGGTAACAGATTTTGTTCCAAAGTTCGTAAATTAAATTCAGCTTAAAATAATAACAATTCCAACAATGCACTATAACTAAGATACTGATTTGTAAAATATAATCTTTTTAATTAAATTCAAAAATCAATTGAACGGGGGTAATTCTATTAAAAAATCAACCATTTTCTTGCTTACGACCATTACACAAACTCGAAAAACTGTATCGATTCAAATTTAACCAAAATAACAGTTTCAAATCAATGCGTTTTTCGGTACGTCAATTATAAATTATTCAAAATGCTGTTCCTTATTCTGTATTAGAAATTTGCATGAAAATGAATTTTGAGCAGTCTATTTTCCAAATTCCATATCACTATTTTCGGAACACCATAAAACCAATACAATTTAAAAATTTAATAAACCAGAATTTAAACTTTCGAATTTAAAAGAATTTATGAAAAAACAATGTTGCTGATTAAATTTAATTTGATAAAAAGAAGAAAATATTAAATTTTGTTTCAAGAGTGCCAGTGATCAAAATCAGAGTTAAAATCATATTCAAATTCATTCAGCTATCAAAATGAAAGGCTTAAAGCATGGATCACCATGAATCTGGACGCACTGTTTATTATACCATTGCGCTCCTAGTTGTTGGATCTGGAATGTTTTGACAGTACTTCGTTCGGAAATATTTCCTCTATCAGTGCTGAAAATTTCATTACGATTCGTTTTGTTCCAAAAAAGTTACACGTGATGGAATCCGCGAGACGAAAATAAATTTTGGACACTCACGTGTCGGGTTAAAAAATCGCGAAATCGTTAAAAATGCTCGGATCAACCGTGTGCAGCGTTCTCAAACGTTTCCGTGAGATGCATACTATCGATCGGCAGGTTCATACCAAGCGTTATAATGGACCTAAGAATAAGAAACTGCATTTGAAGGTGTTGAGAACGATCAAGGCAAACACAGGGTAGTCGGACTACGACATCGCCAAGAAATTCAACGTCGACCGGTACACCGTCAGAAGGATTAGTCTCCGCGAAGGAATACGATCCTATCGGGCCAGTAAGAAACCAAACCGGACATTGAAGCAGAATTTAGTACCCAAAGGACGTGCCCGGAAGTTATACAACAAGATTCCAATGAAGTACGACGGATGCATTCTCATGGATGACGAAACGTACGCGAAGATGGATTTTGGGCAGCTTCCTGGCCAAAAATTTTATAAAGCCACTGCAGTGGTGCACTGGACTGGTCGGGGTGATGTCCCCGCCAAATTCAAATTCGGTTTTGCCGATAAGTTGGCAAGAAAGTATTTGATCTGGCAAGGTATTTGCAGCTGCGGACGAAAAACCCCGGTTTTTGTGAAAAACAAGACCATGGACTCCGAAATGTACAAGGAGGAGTGCCTTAAAAATGTTTTTTTTTTCGTACAATAGATCTCACAAAAGACCAGTTTTCGCCAGATTTGGCATGCTGCCACTACAGCTAGGAGGTACTACATTGGTATTCGGCCAACGGGTGGATTTTGTTAAAAAGGACATCAATCCACTCAACTGCCCTCAATTCCGCCCTATCGAAAAATTTTGGGCAATTGTCAAGCAGAAGATGAAGAAGAATGGTAGGACGACTCGGGAAGCAACAGAGATGAAGAGATTGTGAAACAAAATGGCCGCTGAGGTCAGTGAATAGGGTGCCCAAACATTGATGAGTGATTCTTGACGAAAAGTTCGAAATTCTATCAAAAAACATCGAAATATTTTTTTTCTCATTTTTCCTTTGAAGTGAAATAAAAACCCTACATTTTGATTACATAACATTTTTATTTCGCTTACATAGCTCTGAGATAGACCCGTTTTAACGCGTCCAGATTTGTAGTGATCCATGCTTTAAAAGTTTTTTAATAATAAGTTTTATTTTTGTTAATTCATCATTGAAAGCTTTTAGTACCATAGTTTAGATTGGGAAATTTTATTTCAAGAATAATCAATAAGTAGTTCGTAAAAGTAAAAGTAAAGAATTTCAAGTTTTTATTTGTACATATCGGAAACACAATGCAAATAATAATTCAGTCAAAATTGCGCATACAAATTTAGCTATAAAATCGCTACTTAAATCATTTTTCAAAATTTTTATAAATTCATCACCAAATCATGATCGTTGCCGTAAATTTAAATATAGGATCCTGGAAAGGACAAATTAAAAAATTAAATTAAGATTAAGTTTTCAGAAAAGAGAAATTCAGAATTGAAAAAAAAAACAAATACAAACTTACGAATTAAATTTTTAAAAATAAATAAGAGTTTAATAAAACTTGGTAAATTTGTTGGTAAATTCCTACAAAATATGAAGATGAAAAAAAAAGTTTATTACAATATAGAAAAAAAAAATTAAATGTTTAAATCACATTCATACTCAAGAATACAGCACTTTCGATACCTTTGTTTTAATGATGGATTTGAAAATTGTTAGCGACGTGAATTCGAATATTTTGTCAGATTTTTTTCTATCACCTGTAGTTTCGGAGAAATGGTGTTCATAAAGTTTAAAAATGAACCAGATATGAAAGACATAATTCTGAATTTGTTTATCATCCTTCATTCAATCAAACAATAATATGTTGCCTAAAAATTCAAAGTTCAAAAGAACAATGATCTGTGAAAGTTTAATTATACAATGTTCTGACGTTTGAAAAGATATCATTACAAGTATTTCTGACATGATTGAAGAAAGGTAAAAAAGGTTCTGTTTCGTTAAACAAATTTGTTGAAGACTGCAAAAAGATTTGACTTTTGCTTGAAAAAAACATCTAAAATTCAATTCGGTTCAAAAAATTATAAGAATCTTTTAAATTCCAGTATTTTACAGAATGGGGAAAAGTAAACAAAAAAAATATCGATTACTTTTAACGGAGAAGTCCAAATTACTTGCGGCTTTTGGGGAAGTTCAATACCTTTATTTTTAAAATCGTTGTAAAGTTTTACAATTTTATAAAAAAGTGCAGAAATTTTATAAAAAGTGCAGAAAAAAATACCAATTACTTTTAACGGAGAAGTCTAAATTACTTGCGGCTTTTGGGGAAGTTCAATACCTTTATTTTTTAAATCGTTGTCAAGTTTTACAATTTTATAAAAAAGTGCAGAAATTTGCTAAATAGATTTCAACCAATTTTTAAATTGTATTCTAATTTTAATTCTTATTTGATTTGTTAAAAGAGGATTTTAACAGTAGCTGTCATGGGTTCTGATTCTTGGGCTTAGAGCGGACTAGAGGTAAATTTCGCCAATTTAGAAATATGATGTTAGCACTTATTTTAAAATACCTTTTGAGATCAAGTAGTTTCCCGTTAGTACGGTAAATCCATTGATTTTATTTTCTTCATTTTTAAAGCAATAAGCACTACAAATGCCCTATAATTGCATATAATAGTATAATGTTTAAGAAAATTTTTACCTAAAAAACCGTTGTTTTTACCAATTTGGTTTAGTTTGTTTAGACTTTTAATAACATGATTCTTATTTTTTCTATCAGCATAAATGATTAGTGAGAAATTTTATTTACGTTAAAGGCTAGGAAAAGTATTAAGATATATGTATGTACTCATAAAATTGATTTTTAATATTTTGTTAAAAAGAATGTAATTAAAAGTCAAGTAGGTTATTTGTAGCTTGAGATGCACCTATAGTTTCATGGATTTTTATATATTTTATTCAACGACCGTTTAACAACATAGGTCATTCAGGTAGTTTCATGGAAAAGCTCTAAAACGCACTGCTTCAACCTTTTATTTATTCATCTTTTAGTTTTTTGCTACATTTTCCTTGTCAATTGATGATGAACATCTAGGAAACAAACTTCAATTACTATTCTCAGTCTCAAGGTAAAGATATTTCTCTTTAACTTTCAACAATTTTGTCCGAACGATAATGTTACAAAATCCTCACTAGATTTGATTGTGTGAACGTGGAAATAGATTTCGGTAAACGATAAATTACTGAATTAAACCCAGTGATAGTAAAATACTGTATACAAAAAATTTAGTGCAAAATTGATTTTTTTTTACATTTAACTTTAAGGTATTGAACTAGGATAACTAAATAATGCAAACCCAATTCACCCGTCGCCTTTGAATGTTTCTCATTCAAGTTCAAGCTAAAATTAAGATCCTTCAACAACCTCTGGCAACCCTATCACCCATTCAGGCAGTGAGGAAAATGATCAAATCTTTTGTTCTAGCAAATTGTATAGGGGTGTCGGTTTTCAATTATGGTCAATTTCCATACACGGCAGAAGAAAAATTTACATCTGAGGGCAGGCTGCTGGCGGCTGACTTTTGCATGCCGACAACAAGAAAGAGGCATGTGTCTAGGGGTGGAGAGATTTCCTTCCTGAGAAGTTTGTCTAGAGGGTCTCTGAACCAAGCTAGGCGGTTGGCTGATTATAGGTCACTCTCAAGCGTTTGCCTGCAGTATCTGTGGGCTTTTTAATGGCATCTCGAATGGATCCCTTCCTTCGGAGGAAGCGAGTTTGATTGAAGAATGGTCAAAACATGATGTATTTACCCATTGTTTCCAGATGCATTTTTATCCAGTAAGACGACCGCTGCCGGAGAAATTTCGATGGAGGTTTCGCTATCTTTCATATTGATCAAACAAGGGCTGTTGTTTGATGTTGAGCTTTTGTTTTTGCTGCTTGTCTGATTTGCAATCTTCACTATTTTCCGCTACTCTACTCACGAACACGATTTGAAACTATTCAAGGCACTTGTATTTTTTTTTCAGGCAACCACCTGTTTTCGATTTTGGCATCGGTGGCTTTCTTCGCAGGAATCACTCAAACTTTGCGTTAATCTTCCAGAGAACAATCAAGAGATTCTTAACATCTGGCGATATTCTTTTTATTGCTGATTCTTTCTTCGTTGCTTTGTGCAAGTAATTAAATATAAACAAACATCTGAACACTTAATTTGTTTAAGCTTGTGGGATCAGTTGAACCCGTGCGCTATTTTAATTATAGCTGAGCTAGGGCAACTTGCCAATATAAACTGTACACAAAACCTGAACAGCACATTTGAGCACAGATCGATGTCGCGTTACTAAAACGACGGGCTTTTGAGAATTCATTGATCCAAAATCAGCTGATATCTTTCACACACAGGTCAAGGACAAAACTTCGTTCTCGATCGCTGCACTTCACTACTGGACTACCTTCAACCGCATAATCCCGGTATGTGATATGTGTGTACTTAAGGCACTTTTACGATACGAGGTATTCCAATCACAGGTAAGGTGTATTATCGATCCATTTTTGGGCGAATCAAAATACCGTGAAGGACACTGCTTCCCCGAAATTGACGGAAATGAGATCAAACAATAAAAACCCCGAAAGAAAATCGAAACTTTTTCACTCCGATCGCAAGACTGGCCTAAAGGCTCCCCGGGTATTTGGCGTTTGGCTCACTGGCTGGATGTATGAATGGGTGGATGGAGGTGGCCGTACTCCACCACTCTACTACTCTGACTACAGTACAGCTAATCGTCTACGACTTTCGTTCGTTCAGTCAGTCGGTCGTTTCGGTTGCTCGGCGGCTTTGTTGTTTACGGTGGGAAACACAAAAGTGGACTGAAGCACGCGAAGCCTTCGGAATAGTTGGACCGAAAGAGGAGCCCAACAACAGCAAACAGTCAAGAAAGAAAAATAGCTAAAACGAAAACACCACTACCTCTACTCTACGCTACCCGATGCATGGCTGTTGTGTATGTTTGTTTGGCTCGGCTTGGAATAGTTCAGCTTCAGACAGCCTGGCAGAGAACATGAATGACTCACATGCAGCGGTTGTTTTACCGTGTTCTGAAAGAAAATTTCGAAAGGTCGTGACCGACAAAATATTGGATTGAGTGTCCTATACGACTTCGAGACAAATCAGAAACAGGACAGTCGAAACAATTTGTAGATTTGTCCAAAGTGTATAAGACGTTTTGAGCTTCAAATCTGGATTTGATCCTTCATGCAGTACATGCATGCAGGTGATCGTGAAGGTAAAGTCTGTTGTTGAATAATACCAATATCATGATTGCGATGATTGCTGTCCACAAGGACCAAGTTCGAGATCAGGCGGTGTTACTGTATCGTTCATAGCTAGCTGACATGCTACAATTGACGCTAGAAATGTGATGGGAGCGTGTTGTAAAATGCGATCACATTGAACTTTTGCAGCCACTTTTGTTTGATGTTTGGGATGAAGTGAATGGTTGATGGATGGTTGACTGCATGAACGTCCTACAGTAGAATCGTATTACGGAAAAAGTTGTATTTTTTAAGCTGTATTGTTTACCTGTACATGCTTTTACAAATTTGTTCAGGTTGTTTGAAAATCAGAAGTTCAGTTTGACTTACCTTGTGTGATTCAAAGGGTGTAACTTGAAGATGACTTTCTCATGTATCAAGAAACAAAACTTTTGTATGATTTTTGTCATTTTGGTCATTTTGGTCATTTTGGTCATTTTTGTTATTTTTGTTATTTTTGTTATTTTTGTCTTTTTGTCATTTTTGTCATTTTTGTCATTTTTGTCATTTTTGTCATTTTTGTCATTTTTGTCATTTTTGTCATTTTTATCATTTTTGTCATTTTTGTCATTTTTGTCATTTTTGTCATTTTTGTCATTTTTGTCATTTTTGTCATTTTTGTCATTTTTGTCATTTTTGTCATTTTTGTCATTTTTGTCATTTTTGTCATTTTTGTCATTTTTGTCATTTTTGTCATTTTTGTCATTTTTATCATTTTTGTCATTTTTGTCATTTTTGTCATTTTTGTTATTTTTGTTATTTTTGTAATTTTTGTAATTTTTGTCATTTTTGTCATTTTTGTCATTTTTGCCATTTTTGTCATTTTTGTCATATTTGTCATTTTTGTCGTTTTTGTCATTTTTGTCATTTTTGTCATTTTTGTCATTTTTGTCATTTTTGTCATTTTTGTCATTTTTGCCATTTTTGCCATTTTTGTCATTTTTGTCATTTTTGTCATTTTTGTCATTTTTGTCATTTTTGTCATTTTTGTCATTTTTGTCATTTTTGTCATTTTTGTCATTTTTGTCATTTTTGTCATTTTTGTCATTTTTGTCATTTTTGTCATTTTTGTCATTTTTGTCATTTTTGTCATTTTTGTCATTTTTGTCATTTTTGTCATTTTTGTCATTTTTGTCATTTTTGTCATTTTTGTCATTTTTGTC
The DNA here is from genome assembly GCF_029784155.1 of Uranotaenia lowii. Taxonomy (NCBI): domain Eukaryota; kingdom Metazoa; phylum Arthropoda; class Insecta; order Diptera; family Culicidae; genus Uranotaenia; species Uranotaenia lowii. The sequence continues at coordinate 4,627,893 of NC_073693.1, read as the reverse complement.
ATTTTTGTCATTTTTGTCATTTTTGTCATTTTTGTCATTTTTGTCATTTTTGTCATTTTTGTCATTTTTGTCATTTTTGTCATTTTTGTCATTTTTGTCATTTTTGTCATTTTTGTCATTTTTGTCATTTTTGTCATTTTTGTCATTTTTGTCATTTTTGTCATTTTTGTCATTTTTGTCATTTTTGTCATTTTTGTCATTTTTGTCATTTTTGTCATTTTTGTCATTTTTATCATTTTTGTCATTTTTGTTATTTTTGTCATTTTTGTCATTTTTGTCATTTTTGTCATTTTTGTCATTTTTGTCATTTTTGTCATTTTTGTCATTTTTGTCATTTTTGTCATTTTTGTCATTTTTGTCATTTTTGTCATTTTTGTCATTTTTGTCATTTTTGTCATTTTTGTCATTTTTGTCATTTTTGTCATTTTTGTCATTTTTGTCATTTTTGTCATTTTTGTCATTTTTGTCATTTTTGTCATTTTTGTCATTTTTGTCATTTTTGTCATTTTTGTCATTTTTGTCATTTTTATCATTTTTGTCATTTTTGTCATTTTTGTCATTTTTGTTATTTTTGTTATTTTTGTAATTTTTGTAATTTTTGTCATTTTTGTCATTTTTGTCATTTTTGCCATTTTTGTCATTTTTGTCATATTTGTCATTTTTGTCGTTTTTGTCATTTTTGTCATTTTTGTCATTTTTGTCATTTTTGTCATTTTTGTCATTTTTGTCATTTTTGCCATTTTTGCCATTTTTGTCATTTTTGTCATTTTTGTCATTTTTGTCATTTTTGTCATTTTTGTCATTTTTGTCATTTTTGTCATTTTTGTCATTTTTGTCATTTTTGTTATTTTTGTCATTTTTGTCATTTTTGTCATTTTTGTCATTTTTGTCATTTTTGTCATTTTTGTCATTTTTGTCATTTTTGTCATTTTTGTCATTTTTGTCATTTTTGTCATTTTTGTCATTTTTGTCATTTTTGTCATTTTTGTCATTTTTGTCATTTTTGTCATTTTTGTCATTTTTGTCATTTTTGTCATTTTTGTCATTTTTGTCATTTTTTGTCATTTTTTATCATTTTTTTGTCATTTTTTTTTGTTATTTTTTTGTCAATTTTTTGTCATTTTTTTTATCATTTTTTGTCACTTTTTTGTCATTTTGTTTGTCATTTTTCTGCCTTTTTTTGTCATTTTTTTGACATTTTTGTCATTTTTTTGTCATTTTTTGTCATTTTTTTGTCATTTTTTTTGTCATTTTTTGTCATTTTTTTGTCATTTTTTTGTCATTTTTTTTGTAATTTTTTTGTCATTTTTTTGGCATTATTTTGTCATTATTTTGTCATTATTTTGTCATTATTTTGTCATTTTTGTAATTTTTGTAATTTTTGTAATTTTTGTCATTTTTTTTCATTTTTTTCATTTTTGTCATTTTTGTCATTTTTGTCATTTTTGTCATTTTGTCATTTTTGTCATTTTTGTCATTTTTGTCATTTTTGTCATTTTTGTCATTTTTGTCATTTTTGTCATTTCTGTCATTTTTGTCATTTTTGTCATTTTTGTCATTTTTGTCATTTTTGTCATTTTTGTCATTTTTGTCATTTTTGTCATTTTTGTCATTTTTGTCATTTTTGTCATTTTTGTCATTTTTGTCATTTTTGTCATTTTTGTCATTTTTGTCATTTTTGTCATTTTTGTCATTTTTGTCATTTTTGTCATTTTTGTCATTTTTGTCATTTTTGTCATTTTTGTCATTTTTGTCATTTTTGTCATTTTTGTCATTTTTGTCATTTTTGTCATTTTTGTCATTTTTGTCATTTTTGTCATTTTTGTCATTTTTGTCATTTTTGTCATTTTTGCCATTTTTGCCATTTTTGCCATTTTTGTCATTTTTGTCATTTTTGTCATTTTTGTCATTTTTGTCATTTTTGTCATTTTTGTCATTTTTGTCATTTTTGACATTTTTGTCATTTTTGTCATTTTTGTCATTTTTGTCATTTTTGTCATTTTTGTCATTTTTGTAATTTTTGTCATTTTTGTCATTTTTGTCATTTTTGTCATTTTTGTCATTTTTGTCATTTTTGTCATTTTTGTCATTTTTGTCATTTTTGTCATTTTTGTCATTTTTGTCATTTTTGTCATTTTTGTCATTTTTGTCATTTTTGTCATTTTTGTCATTTTTGTCATTTTTGTCATTTTTGTCATTTTTGTCATTTTTGTCATTTTTGTCATTTTTGTCATTTTTGTCATTTTTGTCATTTTTGTCATTTTTGTCATTTTTGTCATTTTTGTCATTTTTGTCATTTTTGTCATTTTTGTCATTTTTGTCATTTTTGTCATTTTTGTCATTTTTGTCATTTTTGTCATTTTTGTCATTTTTGTCATTTTTGTCATTTTTGTCATTTTTGTCATTTTTGTCATTTTTGTCATTTTTGTCATTTTTGTCATTTTTGTTATTTATGTCATTTTTGTCATTTTTGTCATTTTTGTCATTTTTGTCATTTTTGTCATTTTTGTCATTTTTGTCATTTTTGTCATTTTTGTCATTTTTGTCATTTTTGTCATTTTTGTCATTTTTGTCATTTTTGTCATTTTTGTCATTTTTGTCATTTTTGTCATTTTTGTCATTTTTGTCATTTTTGTCATTTTTGTCATTTTTGTCATTTTTGTCATTTTTGTCATTTTTGTCATTTTTGTCATTTTTGTCATTTTTGTCATTTTTGTCATTTTTGTCATTTTTGTCATTTTTGTAATTTTTGTCATTTTTGTCATTTTTTGTCTTTTTTGTCATTTTTGTCATTTTTGTCATTTTTTTTTGTCATTTTTTATCATTTTTTTGTCATTTTTTTTTGTCATTTTTTTGTCATTTTTTTATCATTTTTTGTCACTTTTTTGTCATTTTGTTTGTCATTTTTCTGTCTTTTTTTGTCATTTTTTTGACATTTTTGTCATTTTTGTCCTTTTGTCATGTTTGTCATGTTTGTCATTTTTGTCATTTTTGTCATTTTTGTCATTTTTGTCATTTTTGTCATTTTTGTCATTTTTGTCATTTTTGTCATTTTTGTCATTTTTGTCATTTTTGTCATTTTTGTCATTTTTGTCATTTTTGTCATTTTTGTCATTTTTGTCATTTTTGTCATTTTTGTCATTTTTGTCATTTTTGTCATTTTTGTCATTTTTGTCATTTTTGTCATTTTTGTCATTTTTGTCATTTTTGTCATTTTTGTCATTTTTGTCATTTTTGTCATTTTTGTCATTTTTGTCATTTTTGTCATTTTTGTCATTTTTGTCATTTTTGTCATTTTTGTCATTTTTGTCATTTTTGTCATTTTTGTCATTTTTGTCATTTTTGTCATTTTTGTCATTTTTGTCATTTTTGTCATTTTTGTCATTTTTGTCATTTTTGTCATTTTTGTCATTTTTGTCATTTTTGTCATTTTTGTCATTTTTGTCATTTTTGTCATTTTTGTAATTTGGGTCATTTTTTTTTTGTCATTTTTGTCATTTTTGTCATTTTTGTCATTTTTGTCATTTTTTTTGTCATTTTTTATCATTTTTTTGTCATTTGTTTTGTCATTTTTTTGTCATTTTTCTTATCATTTTTTGTCACTTTTTTGTCATTTTGTTTGTCATTTTTCTGTCATTTTTTTGACATTTTTGTCATTTTTTTTGCCATTTTTTGTCATTTTTTTTGTCATTTTTTTTGTCATTTTTTTTGTCATTTTTTGTCATTTTTTTGTCATTTTTTTGTCATTTTTTTTGTCATTTTTTTTGTCATTTTTTTGGCATTATTTTGTCATTATTTTGTCATTATTTTGTCATTTTTGTCATTTTTGTATTTTTTGTAATTTTTGTCATTTTTTTCATTTTCGTCATTTTTGTCATTTTTGTCATTTTTGTCATTTTTGTCATTTTTTGTCATTTTATGTCATTTTTGTCATTTTTGTCATTTTTGTCATTTTTGTCATTTTGGTCATTTTGGTCATTTTGGTCATTTTGGTCATTTTGGTCATTTTTGTCATTTTTGTCATTTTTGTCATTTTTTTCATTTTTGTCATTTTTGTCATTTTTGTCATTTTTGTCATTTTTGTCATTTTTATCATTTTTGTCACTTTTGTCATTTTTGTCATTTTTGTCATTTTTGTCATTTTTTGTCATTTTTGTCATTTTTGTCATTTTTGTCATTTTTGTCATTTTTGTCATTTTTGTCATTTTTGTCATTTTTGTCATTTTTGTCATTTTTGTCATTTTTGTCATTTTTGTCATTTTTGTCATTTTTGTCATTTTTGTCATTTTTGTCATTTTTGTCATTTTTGTCATTTTTGTCATTTTTGTCATTTTTGTCATTTTTGTCATTTTTGTCATTTTTGTCATTTTTGTCATTTTTGTCATTTTTGTCATTTTTGTCATTTTTGTCATTTTTGTCATTTTTGTCATTTTTGTCATTTTTGTCATTTTTGTCATTTTTGTCATTTTTGTCATTTTTGTCATTTTTGTCATTTTTGTCATTTTTGTCATTTTTGTCATTTTTGTCATTTTTGTCATTTTTGTCATTTTTGTCATTTTTGTCATTTTTGTCATTTTTGTCATTTTTGTCATTTTTGTCATTTTTGTCATTTTTGTCATTTTTGTCATTTTTGTCATTTTTGTCATTTTTGTCATTTTTGTCATTTTTGTCATTTTTGTCATTTTTGTCATTTTTGTCATTTTTGTCATTTTTGTCATTTTTGTCATTTTTGTCATTTTTGTCATTTTTGTCATTTTTGTCATTTTTGTCATTTTTGTCATTTTTGTCATTTTTGTCATTTTTGTCATTTTTGTCATTTTTGTCATTTTTGTCATTTTTGTCATTTTTGTCATTTTTGTCATTTTTGTCATTTTTGTCATTTTTGTCATTTTTGTCATTTTTGTCATTTTTGTCATTTTTGTCATTTTTGTCATTTTTGTCATTTTTGTCATTTTTGTCATTTTTGTCATTTTTGTCATTTTTGTCATTTTTGTCATTTTTGTCATTTTTGTCATTTTTGTCATTTTTGTCATTTTTGTCATTTTTGTCATTTTTGTCATTTTTGTCATTTTTGTCATTTTTGTCATTTTTGTCATTTTTGTCATTTTTGTCATTTTTGTCATTTTTGTCATTTTTGTCATTTTTGTCATTTTTGTCATTTTTGTCATTTTTGTCATTTTTGTCATTTTTGTCATTTTTGTCATTTTTGTCATTTTTGTCATTTTTGTCATTTTTGTCATTTTTGTCATTTTTGTCATTTTTGTCATTTTTGTCATTTTTGTCATTTTTGTCATTTTTGTCATTTTTGTCATTTTTGTCATTTTTGTCATTTTTGTCATTTTTGTCATTTTTGTCATTTTTGTCATTTTTGTCATTTTTGTCATTTTTGTCATTTTTGTCATTTTTGTCATTTTTGTCATTTTTGTCATTTTTGTCATTTTTGTCATTTTTGTCATTTTTGTCATTTTTGTCATTTTTGTCATTTTTGTCATGTTTTTATTTTTGTCAAGTTTTTCGTTTTTTTCTTTTTTGTCATTTTTGTCAGTTTTGTCATTTTTGTCATTTTTGTCATTTTTGTCATTTTTGTCATTTTTGTCATTTTTGTCATTTTTGTCATTTTTGTCATTTTTGTCATTTTTGTCATTTTTGTCATTTTTGTCATTTTTGTCATTTTTGTCATTTTTGTCATTTTTGTCATTTTTGTCATTTTTGTCATTTTTGTCATTTTTGTCATTTTTGTCATTTTTGTCATTTTTGTCATTTTTGTCATTTTTGTCATTTTTGTCATTTTTGTCATTTTTGTCATTTTTGTCATTTTTGTCATTTTTGTCATTTTTGTCATTTTTGTCATTTTTGTCATTTTTGTCATTTTTGTCATTTTTGTCATTTTTGTCATTTTTGTCATTTTTGTCATTTTTGTCATTTCTGTCATTTTTGTCATTTTTGTCATTTTTGTCATTTTTGTCATTTTTGTCATTTTTGTCATTTTTGTCATTTTTGTCATTTTTGTCATTTTTGTCATTTTTGTCATTTTTGTCATTTTTGTCATTTTTGTCATTTTTGTCATTTTTGTCATTTTTGTCATTTTTGTCATTTTTGTCATTTTTGTCATTTTTGTCATTTTTGTCATTTTTGTCATTTTTGTCATTTTTGTCATTTTTGTCATTTTTGTCATTTTTGTCATTTTTGTCATTTTTGTCATTTTTGTCATTTTTGTCATTTTTGTTATTTTTGTCATTTTTGTCATTTTTGTCATTTTTGTCATTTTTGTCATTTTTGTCATTTTTGTCATTTTTGTCATTTTTGTCATTTTTGTCATTTTTGTCATTTTTGTCATTTTTGTCATTTTTGTCATTTTTGTCATTTTTGTCATTTTTGTCATTTTTGTCATTTTTGTCATTTTTGTCATTTTTGTCATTTTTGTCATTTTTGTCATTTTTGTCATTTTTGTCATTTTTGTCATTTTTGTCATTTTTGTCATTTTTGTCATTTTTGTCATTTTTGTCATTTTTGTCATTTTTGTCATTTTTGTCATTTTTGTCATTTTTGTCATTTTTGTCATTTTTGTCATTTTTGTCATTTTTGTCATTTTTGTCATTTTTGTCATTTTTGTCATTTTTGTCATTTTTGTCATTTTTGTCATTTTTGTCATTTTTGTCATGTTTTTATTTTTGTCAAGTTTTTCGTTTTTGTCATTTTTGTCAATTTTGTCATTTTCGTCATTTTTGTCATTTTGGTCATTTTTGTCATTTTTGTCAGTTTTGTCATTTTTATCATTTTTGTCATTTTTGTCATTTTTGTCCTTTATGTCATTTATGTCATTTTTGTCATTTTTGTTATTGTTGTTGTGTTAGTAATTTCTGTCATTTCTGTCATTTTCGTCTTGTTTGTAATTTTTGTAATTTTCGTAATTTTTTAAATTTTTGTTATATTTGTTATTTTTGTTTTTTTTTATCATTTTTGTAAGTTTTGTCATTTTTGTAAGTTTTGTCATTTTTGGTATTTTTGAAATTCTTGTTATATTTGTCATTTTTGTCATTTTTGTCATTTCTGTCTTTGTCATGACAAACATCCAACAATCCAATTTTCTCCGACAATGTCTCATAAGTCTCAATCTGCTTTCATTATTTTCAATATGTAGAAATCTCAATCGGCTGTTAAAGGAGTAGAAGTTTTAGAAGTTGAAGTCTCAATATACTTCACCTCAAACTGCTGTAACAGTTTTCATAAGCAGAAGTTCCAATCCGCTTTAACATTTGTTCAGTCTCAACCAGCTTATACTATTCACGTCAACCTCAAGTCTTATTCCACCGTTATCAGATGTCTCAATATAATGTAACATTTGATCTTGAGCAGAAGTCTCAAACCGCTGAAACAGTTTAAATAAGCAGCAGTATTAATCCACTCCAACAGTTTTCAGAAGTATATTTTCGTAGTTCTAAATAAACATAGTCTTAATGCATAGTAACAGCAGAAGTTTCAATCCACTATCAATATCCTTAACATGTCGACATATTTAATTTTGCAAAAAAATGGGAAAGTTCCTTTAAGTTGGATTGTTTCTTTTGAATTAATAAAGATCGACAAAAATTGACCGTAGCAATGATTGCCTAGCAATGAGTTGTTTGAAGTTCGTAACCATCCAATTGAGTTTTACAACAGTTAAGCGGTCCTCAACATCAACATCATCATATTCATCATGATCAAGCCATCAAGGAAAAACCCACAAAGCACCGATCGCAGCCACACAGAGCGCAGCGGGTTAAAATTACTCTATTTTCACGCCTGGGATTTCTGGGCTAGAGCGGTTAAGTAAAACAAGTAAGTCATCGTCGTCGCCCGTCAGTTGTTTGATTTCCATTATTATTTTATGTGTTTTGATCGATTATTATTTCATTTTCGCACCACCTCGGAATTGTGATCATCATTTGGTTACCTAAAGAAAAACTACTGCTACTACTCCAAACGACCGCCGATGCACCGCGGTTTTTTTTCCTTCTATTTTTCTGGTCTTCATTCCGATTTATGAAGCCATTGTTTCATACTTTTAATTGAAGCTTCCATCAGATCGCGTAATGGAAATTCGGGCTCTCTGGGTGTCAAGTTTTAAATTGATTATGTGAGATTTTTTTCTCGTTTCAATTTATTTATGTTTTTCGACCCAGATCAGTCAATGTGGCAATTCGTTTTTTTCCCTGAACAGTTAGATATAAATTGAAAAACATGAAATTATCTCCACAAAAATATGTGTTATATTACATTACAAATTTTAAAAGGCTACAACCTACACCTTTGAAAAAAAAATCAACATTCTCGTTCAAAAGGTGCAATTTGCTTAGGTTTGTTTTATTGTAAGGTTGCCAGAATTTTTTCCACTCCCATCCGGGCCTAGCAATTCCGGGCATTTTTTCAAAAAAACCTGGCAAAATCCGGGCATGGATTTCAATTTTTCAAATCCAAAAACCGGGCAATAACCGGGCAAAATTAAGGTGTTATTATACATAAAAGCCAAAAAAAAAATGCAAAAAAAAATTAATTAATATTTTATTAATGTAATTGCAGACTTCCAAAAACTTTTTGCAACACTTAAATATTTAAAGGTTTATAAAAGTAAATCAGCGAAATTATTTGAAACAACCGTTGAAAATGTCCATACCGTTAATCGATTTTGCTGAAACTTACTCAAAAACTTTGAGTTTTTGGTTTCTTTGTGAAAATTGTGAAAAAATCCGGGCAATATCCGGACTTTTTTCACGATATCCGGGCAACCGGGCCGGACCGGACTTTCTTGGAATTTTGCATCAAATATCCGGGCAAACCCGGATAAAACCGGGCAATCTGGCAAGCTTATTTTATTGCCAACAGCAATATTCTCACGCCAACGGTTCATATGTGCATTTTTACTCAATACCTTCTTTTTTTTATTGCTAAAAATGCTCATCAGAAGTATGTGAACAAATGAGCCCAACCTCATCAAGCGCGCGTGTGGCAGTAGGAAAATAGCCAATAATAAGTTTTAAGTCGAATTAGCTTTCGGCTACTGGTTAAGCCAATTTGCTCAGGGTCGTTCAAATTAAACCAACAAAATGAAGCCGGTGAGCTTCATTTTCGACCCCCATCGTCATCGTCCCCAGGTCATGGATGAATGAGCTAAAGAATAGAAAGAATAAAAAAAATGGAAATGTGTCATGAAATCCTACACCTAGCCAACGTAAGTCCATGTAGTAACCTCCAGAGGGTTAAAATCGCTAAAAAGGGCGCATCCTATTCCACCCACATACTGCAGCAGTTTACGTCGTTTATTTACGGTAATTACGACTTTTGGGCATAAAAGTCTTACGAGAGCTGCAGTCATACTTTTTCCCACCCTGCCTGAAGTTGGTGCATGGTTGATCGAACATTTCCGGTTCTGTTGAAATTAGTTGTTGTTTTACTTTAGAGCTGGTTTCTGGTTATTTATTTTGAAAAAATTCATTTAGGTTAAGTTAAATTTTTTGGACTCAATTTCAGATTTTAGAATTTCGATATGTTGTATTGAATGTCAAATTTGTACATACGACATTCTTTAATGCTATCAAACGGACTTAATCAAAAAGACGTTCCCTTTTATTCTCAAACTGATGAATTTATGAAAAAAATATTGTCATTTTAAAATAATAGGACACATACTGGTACTGGTACAACCTTTTTTTTTTCTTCTGGCACATCAAAATAACAGACCGAGAGAATCAATAACAGAATTATTAGCCCAAGGCCTTCAAATTGATTTTATTGTTTCAAACTTGAAAGAGAATGTTGAATTAGATACCAAAAAATGATCTGATATAATAAAAAAAAAACTGGTGGGGTTTTTTTTTTTATAAATTCCACTATCAGAGATTGTTGAACTTATTATCATTCAGAATGAACATTCTTGAATCGCCAAGAGAAAATTTCAAGGGTATTTATTGATTTTCCAATCCTTTTGTCGTAGTCAAATAGTTCTAATGTGCAGTAAAGCTACCAATAACTGTACTGGGTAACAACGGAATGTGCCAGGAGCTTCATAAATTAGGGTAATTTATGTAGTCACAGAAGACGGTTCGAGTCGGGTCATTAACAAGTTGAAAGAAGTTAAAACAAACCAGACGTCACGCATCCCCTGGTTGCGTGGAAAAAATACCACCTGAGCTTAGGTGGTCCCCGAGAGAGGGCAGAAAAAAACGGAATGTAATGAAAGAATACACGACGAGATTCTGACTTAAATTTCTCCCTTACAAACCTTCTCTAGTCGAAATTGTTTGGAGACAAATAGAAAAAAAATTACTGCTCATTTACCTATGGGTTTTTGAACGCCTTTATCAATATTTGTCAAAGCTTTGCTTTCGATTATAAAATTCAAAGGCCGTTTTGGTTTGGAACTATTTTTCTGTCTACATTACCTGCTTGTTCTAATATTTGTTTTTGTACTTGTTTGATCTCCAATAAATCCAAATGAAATGAATTTTCAAGAGAAACTGTGTAGCAAAATTTAAAAGCGATTGAATGCGATGGATTTTTCTCTTCCGTGGCGACCGTCAAAAATAGTCTTAAAATGTTTTTCACGTTCGATTTTATCACGGTTATTGTTTCGATTTTATCACGTTTAAAAAAAAATTGGATGAACAGTTTGAAAAATCCTTTAGCATCTTAAAATGTATCACAAAGTGTTAAAGGGTATTTGTAAATGATATTTATGCAGTTGTTTAGTTCACTGATTATTCAAAACCGTCTTTGAATAGTTGAATAATTTACTAGATCTAGCTCACTTGTGTCTGGTTGAAATCATCATTCGAATAAGATATCCATTAGAATCTATTGAAAGCTTCAACAAATACTCAAGCGAAGTTATCAGAATTTGTTTTTTTTGACATTTGATCACATTTAATGCTATCAACCAATCGTGGAAAATCTGTGACATATGTTCATAAGTAAAAGATTATATGAAATAGGAACATATTTTACTAACAAAAACACGAAATATACACTAGTTATAAATATGGGTATTGTCTCCTGCCTGTAACTTCTTAAATTTTGCAAATTGATGTTTCCTTTAAATGAAATAAACCCTTTTTTCAACTTTCTTCAGTTATATCAACAATAATTGTTATGACATCTAAAACAAAATATTTTCATTAAAATTCATCATCATCATGATCAAAACATTTTTCCTTCTTAATCAAATGAAGTAAATTAAACAAATTTAGAATCAGTTTTTTTTTATGTGGTTTTTTTAGTTCATAAGTTATCAATGATTGATTTCATTCAACACCGATTCATTTTTAACATTATAAACTCTGTATCACCAAAACTAGAGGCGATAGACAAAAATCTGGGTAAAGACTAGAGTGAGGAAATTTCAGGAAAATTCGAAATCTACGACATTAAAATAGGCACCAAAATGCTGTTCTCACACTTGGATTTTCATATTGTAAATGCAGTTTTTTTAAATAACATTTATTTGCCATGTAGTGAAAAAATAATTTTGAAGCAACTCTAAAAAAGCTCTCAAATATTACACCTAATTGTTTTGCAACCACTACTTTTTTCTAAATTACATCCAATTCCAGAAGCCTTGAAATTTGAAATGGTCACTTTTAATCAAAAGAAACGTCTATCAAACGAAGAACACCAACTTAGGGGCCATTTTACCCCGTACGTCGGCCATCAGATTTGTAAGTGTTTACTAAATTCCAATTTCCGGGAGTTGACCTAGTCGTTTTGCCTCCCCTCAAAATTTTCAATTTCAAGTACGTTCCATCCCACTCTTAGCCATCTTTCAAATAAGTCTCAAGTTTGTACTTAATTTCTCTTAATTTGCTCTGCGATTATTTTTGCACTTATACCCCTTTGGCTCTGAGGGTTTCATAAAAGATTTAAGTAATTCTTGTTTTTGGTAAAGATAAACAAGTAATGAAATAAAATAACCCTTAGAAGCTTTTAACGGTTTTCTGATTACATGATCATGATTGTGAAAAAATGATTCTACGCAGTCGCTTGCCAGTTTTTGATGAACCACTTAGTCACAAACGGTATCAATAAAGAAAAATGCTGTTCCTGGAATGAAATTTGTTCAACCAGTTAGGAAATATAAATTAAACAAATCAAATCTGACAATCTGTAAAGAACGCCTAAAACTTACAAACATTTCAAAGCAGCATCCCAAAGCTTGACGTGATTTTTTTTCAAATATTCATAAACTAAGTGACAAATCAATCAAAATAATAATTTTAGAAATATTTTGATTTAGAGTCACTGTTTCAGTTGATACTAAATAATTAAATTCTTGAAAACAACATTCAGGCTTGTAATGAGCTTTTCCCATATACACTAGCTCCCTTCCCAAAAAAAAAAAAAAATACACTAGCTCCCCTACAGTCGACTAGCAGAACCCATAGCAACCCTACTATGTAGGTCTTTTTTCATATCGCCTCAAAGCTTCCCCCAAAAGCCCTACCCGAAAAAAAATAATCAAGCGTTACTCACGTTATGCTCTCGCGGCTGGTGCTGTGGATACTACCCGCCTTCTGCTGTTGTTGGGTGGTGGTACGCAAAAGCTTGCTCCACTCGTGCATCAGCTGCCCACCCTTGTTCTCAAGCTCAGCGAAAAGCTGCAGCTCGTCCATCGAGTGTAACGCCGAGGTGCTTCCACTGGCGTTGGATCGGGCCATTCTGAACGGATATGAATCAAAATGTGATTGAACTGTTAAATTTGAATTCTTTTGATCTCACCTATCAATAGAATCCATGCTGCTGTTAAAATCCAGCATAAAATCATCGGAGGCGATCGAATCGCATGGCGACAAGGTGTCCAGGGATTCTGACCGTGGCAACCGGTTACGATTTTTGCGCACTGGGGCCGGTGATTCGTAAGTTTCGGCCATGATTTTTCTAGGTTTTGGCACCGGTGCTGGTCCGGATCGAGATCGATTGTTGTTGTTATTGAGTGAAGATACAGAGTCTCTCAGAGTCGGCGTGTCTTCGGTAAGATTGAGATGAATCGATCCTACGTCGATGATGCTGCTGTCGTTGAGAGCCGGCTCATCGAACACCAGTGCGGGTTGATCGGCTATTTCATCATCGATCAGGAAATCACGACCGCCGTCCGACAGAGACAATGAATTGGAGGCATGTGTCGGAGTTCCCGGGGTTGTCGGACTGGTCAACTCTTCCAATTCCGGGGAAATTTCATCGATGTCCTTTTCCTTGTCTTTCTCATTCTGCCGTTCGACAGCCTTTTTGCGGTTTTTGCGAGCATCGTCCGATTCTGTGCAGCTGCTAACCAAGCTGTCCGTAGGAGATGTTTCGTCATCCAACAGGATGGCATCACTGACAGCGGCTGCCATCTCTGCAAATTTAGTCTCCTCAGATCGGAACATCTGATCTTCATCGTTTGGTTGTTCCGAGATTGTGTTGTCATTGAACGAGTTTTGCACCTCCGATATACTGTCCACGTTCATTGAGATGTCCATTGGAATGATCGCGGAAAAGGAAGCTGAAAATTGATAAAAATCGTTAAATAAAAGCTTAACTCTTTTCAAAAAGTTACTTACACAACAACGACGGATTACCAGCAGTAATGGTAACCGAACTGATGTCTTCTTCTTCCTCCAGCATCTTTCGATTGTTCGCAATCTTAGCATTGCTTTCGTCGCTGCTGCTCAAGCTCAAACTGCTGCACTCCTTGGGCGCCATAGTTTCGCCCGCGTTGCACCAGGAAGCCCGGGAGCTACCCGGAGAAGATGTCTTGCTGCAGTGCGACTCAGTCATATCCTTGATCAGTGCCCCCTTGAGGCTCTTTTCGGATGAATTGTTATCGCGGGTCAGTTTCTCTTCCTCCAGACTCTCAACATCCGAAGACGTGATCGAGTCTTTGCGGGCGATTTCGATCGGGTCAACCGCCTCTTGTTCATAACGATTGTCGTTTATGTCGATATCGTCGTCAAGTTGACGAGGAAGCTCGGAACTGCGAACCAGTCCACTCAGAGGAACCGGTTGTGGTTGCTGGCCAGAGTTTGTAAATGCACTAGGAAGTTGTGGAAGGGCCAGCGAAACTATTGGCTCAGCAGTGAGTGTTTCTAGATCACGAACTTCGAATTTGTGTCGACCAGCCATAACCATCTCAAGGTTACGGTACCGCTGACGAGGCATTCGAATATTAGGGGAGTTGTCCACATTCGAGTTAAGATCCTCGTCCTGGAGATCAAGTGCACGATCGGAAGAAACGTCCCGTTGATATTGGCTGCTTTGAAGCGTTCCTTTGCGGCTCACATTGACGGCATGTTTGGCGCCTTTTGGATCCATAGCAAAGCGCGCCGTCGGAATCGGTCCACCGGTGATCGTAGATAGACTGATCGGCACCGGGTATTGTGGCTTCGGAAGGCTTCCGCTGTGTAACGTAAACTTGGCCACCACCGAGGATGATTCCTGTCCACATGGGACTGCCCCCTTTGTGCCGATCTTATTTCTGCTAAAAATATACCCAAAGAAGAAAGAAAAATGCAATTAATTTCGAGCGATCCTCAAGGTCGCGCACCAGTGAGTCACACATTTGCCGCGGCGTGACGGTTGACTTACGTTGTTGGACGCGGCTGTCCGGAGTCAACGGCTGAGCCAAACTGCTGCCGCTGGTCGTTGGCATTATTTACGCCAGAATGTTGTCGATTTTCATCGATACTTCCGCTGACCGCCGCTGTTGACGACGACGCCGACGCCGATGAAGACGACGCAGGCCCAATCTGTGAAGGTGGATAAGCGTAAATATTTTTATGCTCGGTTTGATTGCTTGATTTCGTCACTCCTACTTGTTGTTGTTGAGCGGCTGCTGTCGGCGGCTGTTCTGATGATGGAGCTATTTTCGTCGTCGTCGCCGTGTGATATTTCGGCTGTGGCCTGTGTAGAGATGCTTGCGGACCATGATGAAGATGTTGTAACGCCGCAGACGATCGCTCGTGAACCGGAGGCTGGTAGAGCGGTGCGAATGTTGTGCGAGCGGAGGCCGCAGCGGAAGCGCTCTTAGAACGCCGTTTGTCAGTAGTTATGTACACGTTATTGTTGTTGTTATTAGTTGTGTGGTTGTTATTATTATTATTATTGTTGTTGTTGATGGAATGTAACTGCTTGTCGCAGTCGGTTAAAGTTTTTGGCTGGAGACCAGCTGATGCCGGCCGGACCACATTGGTTGAGCGGAATCCGAATCGATTGCTGCGGTACGGTGCACCGTAAGTGTCCTTTTTCGGCGGTTGCAAACGTGGAGTGGATCGACCGGTCGTCGCCTTCGATGTGACATCGTCCAGCTGGTCAGCCGAACCTGCAAGAAAGAAAAAAACAACAAAATAGAATCACGCGCTTTCAAACATTCGTGTCATATTTATAACTTAAACGGGTCACTAAAAATATCGATTGGTTCGCAGAACAGACAAATAGAGACGAAAGGCAAACATTCATCATTGCCAGGTCCGTTGACAATTGAAAATCGCGCAGCAGAATAATATAAATGCTGAAAGCGTGAGAAAATTCACTCACTCGACGGATCAACTTCACAGTGTTCATGTTTGTCTATTGTTTGTCAAAATTATAGCGAATATTGTCAAACTAGCTATAGAAGTAAACGCTGGCAAGAATGACAAAAATGACAAAAAATACAAAAGTGACAAATGACAAAAATTACAAAAGTGCCAAAAATGACAAAAAAATACGAAAATCACAAAACTGACAAAAATGGCAAAAATGGCAAAAATGACAAAAATGACAAAAATGACAAAAATGACAAAAATGACAAAAATGACAAAATTGACAAAAATGAAAAAAAAAACTAAAATGACAAAAACTACAAAAATGACAAAAACTACAAAAATGACAAAAATGACAAAAATGACAAAAATGACAAAAATGACAAAAATGACAAAAATGACAAAAATGACAAAAATGACAAAAATGACAAAAATGACAAAAATGACAAAAATGACAAAAATGACAAAAATGACAAAAATGACAAAAATGACAAAAATGACAAAAATGACAAAAATGACAAAAATGACAAAAATGACAAAAATGACAAAAATGACAAAAATGACAAAAATGACAAAAATGACAAAAATGACAAAAATGACAAAAATGACAAAAATGACAAAAATGACAAAAATGACAAAAATGACAAAAATGACAAAAATGACAAAAATGACAAAAATGACAAAAATGACAAAAATGACAAAAATGACAAAAATGACAAAAATGACAAAAATGACAAAAATGACAAAAATGACAAAAATGACAAAAATGACAAAAATGACAAAAATGACAAAAATGACAAAAATGACAAAAATGACAAAAATGACAAAAATGACAAAAATGACAAAAACTACAAAAATGACAAAAATGACAAAAATGACAAAAATAACAAAAATGATTAAAATGAATTCAAGTTGTTTCGTGAGTAAAATACCTCTAATTTCATGAGTTTTTTCATCCTGTAGCAGGTGTCAAGTAAATGTTTCTTTGTACATTTTCATTCCTATTTTAGTTAAGCTTATGTCTCTAAATTTTGCAAATCTTAAAACCGAGCTCGAGTTGAAGCCCCTGATGCAATTGCGATTTTTTTCATTAATACCACCAAACTCCTTAACTTTCTTGTCTGTATCTGTACGGTGTATTGTGAGTTTTAGTATTTAAAATGTATTATTAAGACCAATTGAAAAAAAATAACTAAATAGTATTTTTCAGAGTAGTTGAAGGCCGTTTTACCTTCTAAAGAATAAATCGTAACTAATAAATGTTTAATTTAATCAACACATCCTTAACTGCATCGTGCTCGTGAATAGATTCTTATGATAATCGTAACAAATAAAGTTGATTTGTATTGGGATCACCTTCCATAAAAAGTGAGATCCTTGAAACTATTATACAAACCATCTCTGACCCAAAAAATCCTCGGATACCAAATTTCACTGCATTCCGACCGACCATTCATACGTGATGTTGTTACAAAGAAAATGCCTTCATTTTTATATATAAGGTGTGAAGAGATAATTTTGTATGGGAACCCCCTTTCATAAAAAGTGAGATTCGCGAAACTATTATACAAACCATCTCTGACCCAAAAAACCCTCGGATTCCAAATTTCACTTCATTCCGACCGACCATTCATACGTGATGTTGTTACAAAGATAATGCCTCCATTTTTATATATAAGATGTTGAACAAATTTGATCATGAGTTTAAGAACTCTTTTTTCAATCATCATGAAGGAATTTAAGTAGATACTTGCATTTCGTTCGCAAACAGTATTTAAAAATTAAGAAGAATAATCGAGTAAATATCCACAGGCGCTTTTTAATCGTGTATGAATCATTTTCAAGATTATTTCATGACCATAAATAGTTTCAAAAAATGGCATACCCCATTTGAAGATAAAAAAAGTTTTTTTGGGCTGCACATAATTTTTTGCAAATGATAGAGAATTTGATGTACATCATTTCATCAGAACATTTCAAGTCTCTTCAATCAGTAGCTGCTTGTTGAAATAAGATTTCTAAAAGTTGGACGCAAAATCGCAATCCACGGATAAAAACCTCTGCAGGTTGTTATCAAAATTTGTATGGTTTGCTCTTCCATATTACAGATTTATGATTGAACCCATAATTGCTTAATCAACATCGATAACTACGAACAAACTAGCTTTTATGTGAAGTTGATTTGATTGTAGAAGATTTTTCAAGTGCTTATCGCTAAAATAATTCGACTGTTAGTAGATTTGGCTTTATTTTCTAGTCAACATTATACAACCCGTTAGTTAGTTCTTAAATATCGGTGATGGTTGACTAGACCTCGAATTTTGTTCAGCCAACATTCATTTCCAAGACGAACAAACAATATCTCTATTTGGTCTACAAAT
>NC_073693.1:4578940-4609482 GCF_029784155.1 Uranotaenia lowii | reverse complement strand
GTCATTTTTGTCATTTTTGTCATTTTTGTCATTTTTGACATTTTTGTCATTTTTGTCATTTTTGTCATTTTTGTCATTTTTGTCATTTTTGTCATTTTTGTCATTTTTGTCATTTTTGTCATTTTTGTCATTTTTGTCATTTTTGTCATTTTTGTCATTTTTGTCATTTTTGTCATTTTTGTCATTTTTGTCATTTTTGTCATTTTTGTCATTTTTGTCATTTTTGTCATTTTTGTCATTTTTGTCATTTTTGTCATTTTTGTCATTTTTGTCATTTTTGTCATTTTTGTCATTTTTGTCATTTTTGTCATTTTTGTCATTTTTGTCATTTTTGTCATTTTTGTCATTTTTGTCATTTTTGTCATTTTTGTCATTTTTGTCATTTTTGTCATTTTTGTCATTTTTGTCATTTTTGTCATTTTTGTCATTTTTGTCATTTTTGTCATTTTTGTCATTTTTGTCATTTTTGTCGTTCTTGTCATTTTTGTCATTTTTGTCATTTTTGTCATTTTTGTCATTTTTGTCATTTTTGTCATTTTTGTCATTTTTGTCATTTTTGTCATTTTTGTCATTTTTGTCATTTTTGTCATTTTTGTTATTTTTGTCATTTTTGTCATTTTTGTCATTTTTGTCATTTTTGTCATTTTTGTCATTTTTGTCATTTTTGTCATTTTTGTCATTTTTGTCATTTTTGACATTTTTGTCATTTTTGTCATTTTTGTCATTTTTGTCATTTTTGTCATTTTTGTCATTTTTGTCATTTTTGTCATTTTTGTCATTTTTGTCATTTTTGTCATTTTTGTCATTTTTGTCATTTTTGTCATTTTTGTCATTTTTGTCATTTTTGTCATTTTTGTCATTTTTGTCATTTTTGTCATTTTTGTCATTTTTGTCATTTTTGTCATTTTTGTCATTTTTGTTATTTTCATAACGTAACGAAATTCAACAAAGTTTGTATCCTTCGTTTTTGGCACTGAAACACTTCTAATATTCTGAATCGTTTCAATCAAGTGACACAATCTTTCAGATAATAAAAGGCAAAAGGCGTTTTTGTTGGTTTCCTGTTTTCTACTTTCAACCTTTTTGCGTCAAGAGCCACAAGTAACGCCCAACTCTTTTCCTTCTTTCGCCAATTTTCACCACCATCAGAAAGAATTGATTCCCGTTTGGACCTTGAGTTGACTGGTAGTAAAACTGACGGGGTGAGGGTGTAAATAATTTCTCGCCCTTTCCCACTTCTGGAGCTTCTTCGAGCTTTGATGGCAGACAAAGGTCCTTTCTAGAAGTAGTCAAGTGTGGCGTAATTTGTGTCCTCCAGTGTGGAAATGTGACGACAACGATCAACAGGCTGATAAAGTCCCAATTAGACAACTTTCCGACGATGACAACGACGCCGTTTGCCAAAACGAAACAAATTTAGGGAAAAAGTTTGAATGAGCTTTTTGTGGAAAATAATGAATTTCTGTGCCATATGGCTAAGCCAAGGGAAACCAGCTGGGATTTTCGGAGGCATATCGTGTGGGTTGAACGGGATCAGGGCCATGGGGGATGACATGTGGGAATCGTTCCACCGAGTCAACTTTTCATTAAACTTGTCCCAAATGATTATAGGGCCAGGGCCATGGCAGTGACACATACATCGGGTAATAACATCCCGAAACATTCTGCGAGCAGTGATTATTTACCACTAATGAGACAATTGTTACTGGGACTGTAAGCAGTGGCTTGCAATTAATTTGCCAATCCCTTCAGCGAAATTTACGAGAGCAAATTGAAACTGAAAGGTATTAATTTGAATACACATACATTGAATAAACAGTATCGATTCGACGAGCAACAGCGACACCCCCGCAAATATGAATGTGGGCCGACATTTATGAACGTAAATATGTAGGCATGTGCCTGACAGCGAGTCGCCAGTCGAGTTGATTGTTTACCCTCATCATAATCATCCTAAAATAATAATCAAAGCCATTCTCGTTAAAAGTTTATAACCGTTAATTGAATTTAATTATTGTATGATCCTACTTGAATTGGACCGAATGTATCGAAAATCAATGGCGCTGCCGATAGCGTCGACATTATCAATTTGTTTTCACGGTAGCTGCGAGGATAATAATGGCGAATCAGAAGTGAATGCAACTATCAATCAAACCGGGTGACAAATGCAGTTTTGAGTTCTGGATAATGATTTGTTCCACTGTTCCAGTGATCTAATTTTGCTTGTTGAATAGAATTTTGATTGAGTTTGCTATCGGAAAAAATCGAAATGATTCGGTAATGTGCATTTGGGATACAATGAAGAGATCTTCGAATTGAGCAAGTGAAAAAGTCAACTAGCTTATAAAACTAAGAAGAGAACTATTTTTGATTGTTAACTAAACATCATAGAAATAATTGTAAAAAAAAACGTACTATGAATAAATATTTTATTCCAGTAGTTTTTTTTCAATAATACCCCTTACGATTATAATCTTTGAGAAAACCCTACAATTTATGGTCTGTGAATATGGAATTCATGGTTTTCACGGTGCAATCCTATTCTAGTGTTTTTCTCTATAAAATTCGGTCAAATAAAATTTGAGTGATTAATAATTTAAATTTATTGTTTATTTGAAATGTATTATATTATAAACAGTTTTTTTTGTAACTTTATTGCTTATAAGAATTTTGATTTAAAATATTTTTCCTTTAATTTTTATTTTTTTTAATAAATGTAAATGAATCACGAAGAATTGCTAACTTGCTCTCATCTCATCACGCGTATGCGTTTTATTTCCGATGTCATTTATTTCTTCAAATAACAATTCGTCATCAGTACCTCATAATCTCAAAGGCGGTAATCTTCACACTCGACAGCTTCCAGACGCTCCCGGAACCGGAAACCGAAGCAAAAGACCAAATTCCAATAATGTTTTCTACCCGTCGTGGTGGCGTGGCTTGAGCTTGAAATGCGAGAGACCATCAAATGTAAGCAACCAATGAACGAATTTGCCCAAAAAGTGGGAGTGAGGAGAAGCAGTGATAAATTTACTAACCATGATTAGCTGTTATTTTTCCCCTGACGAGCGCAACCCAAAAGTGGCATCATCCATATCAACGGGATGGATTTCCTTTTTTCCACATGGGCCAACATTTGGCACCATCAGTAAGTATAGCGAAGCAGCAGCTAAATAGGTAGATGGAAGCAAGTAAAGCAAAGTGTAGGTGCAACTGGGCGGGTGTGAAGAAAATTTTCTTCCTTTCCAGTAGCAAAAGCAACATTTCAAAAAGAGGTACTCTGTATTAAAACCTTCTTTCATTTCTGCCCTGCCACGTGTCCCTTTCCCAACTCTACTGCTTACTTCACCAAGAAGCTCATTCGGAAAAATAACACTGCGAGATGATGGATGAGTGTTGGTATTAGATTTGTGAACCTCAAACCCCAAACAAAAAACCATCTCTTGCTTATAATACCCCAACCAAATGATGGAAGGAGGAACCCGTCAAGATCATAGCTTTTTGGGGAAAAATGTAGAATGATCTCTCGGTCTTTCCTGGCGCTCGCTGGTTGCTCGCTGGTGGAAAGCATTTAGTGAAGTGTGAATCCAAAACTCGGGTATATCCCGAACCCTCGCTCGAAAGACCCCGGAAGTGGACGACTGAAAGTGGCAGCAGTCAAGCGGAGGAGTCTATTTAGCAGTTATCGCGCATCATTGCCAAAGCGTCTTTTTCTTCGAGTCGAAACGGAAGCGGAGAGCAACCGGAAATTCGGAGACTGGCTCAAACCGGGCGAACGAAGATGATAAATGTTGTTTGGGTATTTTTATTTATCTTTTTTCCGCATTTTTCACGCCGACCGACCTTTCCTAACAAACATCAGTTGTCACTGCTGCCCGGGTTTTTTTTTCGCTCTCAATGTTAGTGCGGGGGAGTTGCGAGGATGATTTCTTCTGGCAGCTCAATTGCTAGCTTCACGTTTAGGTATATGTGAATTGCGCAAAATTTCAACGAAAATTATAAACTATTGAAGAAGTAAAGTGAACATATTTACTTTTAAAGTTATTTCATGAAAGTCCTACTTCCTGAACTCCACCAGGGGTCGCAGACCTAGTTCTCACCTCGAACTGTTTAACATACTATGCTTCAATAGTGGGAGTTTTAAATATACGTGCTAGTGCGCTTCAAGGCAATACTCATAGACGAAATCAGCTTCAGCAAAACCTCTCATCCTTACGATTCGACGCCTGAACTCTCCTCTAACGACTTGAGAACCGACATCTCCTGACATGAGATTCCCACATAAACCTTTCCTCTTACGACTCGAGATCCGATTCCTCCTCGCATCGACTCGAGGTTGACATACACATACCTCTTCTCAGCACGACTCATGGCCCGATCTCTCCTCTAACGACTCAAGATCTAACATCTCCTCGTAATGACTCGAGGTAACCACTTCTATACCCCTCCTCTTTTTGATTTAAAGGCCTGATCTATCCTCTTGGGACTCGAAACCCGTCTTCCTCTCGTAAAGACTCGGGGTTGACCACACAAACCTCTTCTCCTGAAGACTCGATCCCTGACCTTTTCCCTAACGACTCGAAGACCGACACATTTATGTCCGTCGTGTGCCGCTTGGGAGCAGTTGATCCTAGACTCGCGTCTGTCACAGCACACGCGCCGGACTTAACGCAACTACTTAGATGATTCGCGACGAAGACGTCATGCTACTCCGACTCGAATGGCTCATCCGGGGTCGAGAGCCACTCTACTCGTGTGTATTCCCCGATCGTGGAATAACCCTTTCCCAACGATTCCCACTGCGAAGAAGGTCACGTCTTATCCCCGACCTCCGCAGCTTCAGTCGTTGGGATCCGCTACGCAAAAGATGTTGTTTATAAAAAAAGACCATCTAACGTAAGTGTCTTAATGGTTTACTTAAATCTAGGTCTATCTAAACGTACATTCTGAGTTTTCTAATTAGTTGTTTCTTAACTGGTCACTTTTGTTAGATTAGATCATGCGTTTAAATGTTGCAGCTGAGACATTAAAGTCAAAGAGAGTATAATGGCGTAAGAAGCTAGTTTTTGCGGAACGTAAGGGGTCATTGCTGCCATAGCGTGTATTTCCCGGAATGGCGATTCGACAGCTTGTAAAGGTCAAGCAACGCGCAACGTTGTGCACAAGGTAGCAGGTTTCGAGGGTTATCCCACGGTAGACCACGCAGAGCATAACGAACGAAATTCCATCCAGATCTATACAGAGCTCGTAGGCAAACAGGATCTGTAAATTTTTTACTCAGACGTATGAAAAATCCCAGCATTCGTTTAGCCTTTTCAAGTGTACCACACTAGTGACGCTTAAATGTCATACAAAAATGAAAGTTTCTTGCGTCCAAATGTTATGATACAGAATTTAGAGACGCTTGAGGCTACACACAAAAAAAAGATTAGTAAAATTACTAAATCAGTGGTTTAAACGAACAACAGGCGACCATATTTTTGAGTCAAATATGTTTTGTTGTTTATAATACCTTACGCATAGCTTTTTTACCATGTGCTCAATTTGGCTGCGCATAGTAAATTCGACTGCGTTTTAGTAACATTGTCAATGAAATGATGCATTGTTTTACTTCGTCCCTAGTAAAATTAATATGTTTCATGATGAAACTAGTATGTGTTATGATAAAGATTAGGAGGAGCGAGGAGCTTGATTTAAATAGTAAAATTACTATGTATGTTTGTTTGTTTATTTGCATGCATGCATTATGACATTATTTGAAACATGAAAATTCACACTCACACACACACTCAGAACTGATACATATCAGTTATGATCCTAAAGGTTGAAAGTCGTTAGGGGAAGGAAATCAGCATCGAGACGTTCGTTGCTGATAGTCTGCGTCCTTTTTTACCTCATCATGTATCGCAAAAGTGTTTCAAATACAGAAGCGTCGTTGTCATGCATGATTGTTTGTATGATTTGGTTGAAGAAGGAAAATTTGACTGCTTTGATTTTTTGGCTTTGAATGTAGTCAAGCATGGCTCAGTGAAAATGATTGATTTTCGGAAGCATGGTATCGAGGAGTCGCTGTAATATCTGACAAGCTGCCAAGCTGTTAACGATCAAAAAAAAATTTCAAATCGTCCGCGTACATGAGTACTCCGCATCCAACAAGCAGAATATTAAAATCATTACAGAACAGGGTAAACAATAAAGGGCCCAAATTACTTCCTTGGGGTACCCCTGAAGTCGGAATGAAATCTGGAGATTCGGAGGATCCGATTTTAACAGCGAGATGACGATTAGTTAAGTAGCTACTGATCCAGGCGCATAATCTCTCAGATAATCCCAGGAGTTTTAACTTTTAAAGTAAAATTAAGTGATTCACTGAATCAAATGCCGCAGTGATGTCCGTGTAAATTGCGTCGACTTGTTTGCCATCCATATTGGATATGCAGAATGATGTAAACACTGCCAGCACAGACAAACAGACAGGACACTCTGTAGAAAATCTGGTCATTTTTTCGCAAAGCTATTACCCTGCCATCTGTTGCTGACATTGCCTACCAACCCATTTCGTTAAAAAAGTGATCATGGTAACCTCTGACTATTCGGTGTTTTGTTTTGAATCGAAAACAACCATTCTAGCCTAGCATTTGTGAAGTTGGTATACTGTTATTTATATCTTTTTCAATATTACGGTTTCTGCTTTTTAGGTTTGACGGAAAAAGGCTTAACTGCTGTTTGTGGAACCAAAGAGTTTGAGAGAGTTGAGATGGTGGTGGTGATGATAATTGAATGCAGGTTTTCTATACCAGTATAGAAGTTGACATCGGCACATATTCCGCACCTACCAGGGCCGGATTAAGCCATCGAGGGGCCCGGGGCAATTTTTTTCGGGGGGCCCCTATAATTCGATTTTTTTTTTCAAATGCTACCCAGAAAATACAATACTTTTTGAATGTGTAAAAAAAAAAACTGGAGATGAGGTCAGTATACTATCTTCAAATAGCCATGTTGTCTGTGTAGAAAATAGTTTCTGGTATCTTCAAATAAAAATTGTTAATCAATCACGTGCAAACATTGCGAAAGAGTTCAGAAATTTTTCAAAAATGGAAACGCTGATTTAAGCTGCAAAGTGCAAAATTTAATTCTCATTTTTTTAAACCCCTTATCATCAACTAAAATTTTCTAATTTGAAAAAATGACCGGATAGATATTATAAATAATTTTCATATCATTATTGATCGCTTGGTTTGTGCTTATTCGGTAAATATTTACCTAGTGTAGTGACGATTAGGAAGTATCATAAAGATTTGAAACATGGAAAACAAAATTAAAAAAAATAAAAAAAATTATTAAATCAACATTCCATAGGGATACAGATATGAGAGTTTAAGAATTCAAAACTTTAAATCACGTTATATTCAAAACCAAAATTCAGTGTCTCAAATTCAAATCATAATTTCAAACCAAGTTTTGAGAAACAAAATATGATTTTTAAAAAAAAGAGATACTGTTTTTTAACGTGTGACTCACACGGGGTGGATCTGCTAGTGGACTGGGGGGTGGTGACCAATCTGGCAAGCGAAGCGCTGGAACAGCGCACAGCAAGTAGCGGAGAAGCTCGTGCCAGAAGAAAGGCCTTTCTTCGGTAGACACGGCGGACTGGATCGATAGTATTGGTCTGGACGCAGGAAGACTAAACTCTTCGGGTTTGGTTCTGACAAGAACCGGTATTGCGTCACCAATCACTATCGGAGCTTCAAGCAGAGGAACAGAGTAGAGGACCCAACCAGGACAAGAAAGGCAGGAACAAAACAACACAGTTTCTACTCTGTCTCTAATCACTATTTATTTCTCTACTTATTTACACTGTACACTGTTTGTTCGATATTAACTCCACCACGCGTGGAGTGGAAATGACTCGAGACGCATTGAGGAATGCGCCCTTAAATAGGCTGTCATGCAAGCACAGGACCACGTGCTTGCGCCAAATGGAAACGCCTAGAACCTGCTAGGCGCGTCGCGAATACCCAGTAAGCGCGTCCTCTCAGAAATCGACAGAGCATGCAAAAAAATTGAGAGTTGAGTCACCGAACTTAGAATAAAACGGTTAACTTCGGCGACACTCCAAGAACGCAAATATTTTCATTCGGTTTGTCCTGCCGAGATACCTAGAGGCAACAAATACGAATGCGTACATGCGAAATCAGTTTGAATCGTACACTCGTACGGTGTGGTCGCAATTGTCCCCGTGTCCCGTGTGTGCTTTCAATCGTAGCTGTCGACTTCTCAGGCAGGCGAACACGCGTCTCGGAGGGAAACATACAAACACGATTCGGATTGTGTTCGTGTGTTTCTCTGGAGGGCGTGTCTTAGCTTAATTCGTGGCACTCACCAAGGCACGCGTATGGTGTGTTCCTCTCTAACGATGTGATGATGCAAAATCGCCAGAGAGATCGTTACGATCCCTCTGGCGATTTGAGTTACCTCTCTGCCGATTCAAATTTACCGGGTATTCTTCCTTACAGCGAGAGCAGCCTCCTTGCTCTCTCGGCGCCGTTCTCTCACGTCTGTGTGGCACTCTTCTCCTCTTGTGAGTGCCCCGGGCGTCGTTGCTGGACATCGGCGTCGACCATTGGGAATCGCTCGTTGCTGCTGGGAGCTTTCGTAGCGAACAGATACAAAGTAACAATCAGAGCAAAAGCATAATTTGCACCTATTGAGAATTTCAATTATATGTTTTTGAAACACAAAAAAAAAATCTTTTCATGAGAAGTTTTTGAATATGATTCTCATCAGATAAAGTTTTTTTTTATCAAATTTTCACTCTAAATGTGTCGAAAGTTTCATTTGATGCCCTCAAAGAAAAAATATTGAGAATAAAGATTAAATGTTTAAAACACAGACAGTTATAATTGAAAAAAAAAATCAGATAAGGAATCTGTGGTGATCCTCCATACTACCGTACTCTACAGAATCTAAATGAGTTTAGTACTTTAAGCAAAGATCCTGAGTTTTCTAAATTCAGAAAAATTATGAAACTAAACTTCAGTAACTGAAGAAACAACACAAGACTTGAAAATCCCAATGAATTGAATCTGGAAAAAAATAAGATTTAGATCATAAAAATATTCATATTAAGAAAATCACTGAATGATACTAAATAGCAACTCAACTATCAGATCGTTTTTATGATGATTTATGAATGTTCATTTGGAAAATGATATGCTGAATTCAGGATATTCACTTCAGTAGATCATAAAATTTTGGTTAAATCAGTTGAAAATGTTCTGCTTTTTTAGTGCAGTAAACCAATAGTTGGAAACTTAACGTAACAACAAACATTATTGTTGTGCAAGTCGTTTGAATGTAATGAAAATGAGGAGATGTTTTTATTTATTTTACCTGTTCTGTAAAGAATATCTTAACTGATATGTTTCGATAAAAAATGAAAGTTTAAGGTGTTTTGCCTCATATTCTTCTTATTTTTTTTAAAATTCGGTTCTGTCCAGAAGATTTTGATATTCTCAGCTCGCAAAATGTGGGAGAGCTCCTTCACTTCTTACTCTAGGGGGCCTCCTTATCTTTTTAAAGACAAAAACTAATCTATATATTATTTCACGGGGCCCTTTAGTTTTCATACTTCAAGTTTTCATTCCGATTTTCTAGTTTTGATTTCTTTTCATAGATTTGTAGTAGTATGATTAAAGTAATTTTAAAACTTTTTTCCCTCGGGGGGCCCCCCTGAGCCGGGGGGGCCGGGGGCAATTGCCCCTTTTGCCCCCCCTTTAATCCGGCCTTGGCACCTACAAAACAAAATTTCTGCGCGTTATGAGAAGGACAGTTGAAATTTTTATAATCCAGCTGCGGAAAATGAAAAGCGAACCACCATTAACATCCCGTGTTCAAGAAATAAAACTCGAAATCGAAAATAAAAACTTTGTGCAATTCACTCTCATTTTCGTATAGAATGAGATTGTATTTAACGATTTAACAGGAAGTTTATAATTCGACTATGTTCCTTCCACAGTGCTGCTTGTTGGTATCTCGGTAGTGGGAATGTTTACAGTTTGTCAATTACTCTTAGATTGGGCATCACATAGTTTAATGAAAATAAATTGTTGCTGTAGATTTAAAAAAATTAAACTGAAATAATTCAACTTTGATCTTATTTCAAGTTTTTAGAAAATCAAATATTCAAATATTTCAAAATTGTGATAAGAAGTTATCAGTTATCAGTTATCAGAAGAAAATTACATTTCTATAGAATTATTGATTCTTACTTAATTTGAAACTACAACGTCATTCAAAACTTTTTATTCTTAAGCTAAGTAAGATCCCGTACATAAATCCATTCAATCTGTTGCTGCTCATGAATGCTGCTGATCGATATCTTGAAAGTTTAAAGGGCATCTGGACTGGGAAAATGGCATTAAGTATCCTTCACGCTTTGCACAAGAAGAGGAACGTTGTTCGAGGAAGAATGACCCTAACGGATTAAACTCCTATCAAAAAAGAAAAAAAAGAGGAACGTTTTAACGTTGCTTCAGTCAGGACACATTTGGGTATGGGTTGTCGGCATAAAGTAACTGGTAACATCTAGGTCCATTTTCTGGGATTTTAAGCGTCTACGGCTTATTCATCCTCTTAACATCTAGGTCCAATTTGAACTGTCTTACTTCAAAAAATGAGCTTCATTTGTTTCCATCTTTTCTGAAAGAATGATTGAAAAAATTAGATTTTCAGGATTTAAATACTACCTGCATTTCTGCTCAGGGTGATGCTGAT
This sequence comes from Uranotaenia lowii, assembly GCF_029784155.1. Taxonomy (NCBI): domain Eukaryota; kingdom Metazoa; phylum Arthropoda; class Insecta; order Diptera; family Culicidae; genus Uranotaenia; species Uranotaenia lowii. The sequence continues at coordinate 4,598,706 of NC_073693.1, read as the reverse complement.
TTCTCAAATAGCGTTTGGCATTTCATAATCTATTTGTTGTAGTTTTCCGCCAAATATCACCGGATATCGCCATACGGGTTTAAAAAACATTTTCAATTATTTTCACTTCTTTCGAACTGATGAAGTTTCAAGTTGTCACAGTAAACAAACAAAATCACAAGGGCTGATGAAAAAATATGATTTCTCCAAAATTATAGCAGTGCTATCTGTTGGCGACATTGCCTAGCTTCAAAGCCGTTTTGCGAAGAATGAAAATAGAGTGTCCTGTGTGTTTGTCTGTGTTGCCAGGTTTAACGTAACCGATCGTTTCGGCAAAAACCCGTGTTGATTGTCCGAAATCCAGTTCCGGCAGGTTGAAAACATAACATCGTTGACAATTCTCTCTAAGACCTTCGAGCAGGCAGCTAGCGATGTGACCTCGATAATTGCGCACCTCTTGCTTATCATCCTTTTTAAAGATTGAGCTCATGAAGGATCTTTTCCAGGTGGCAGGAAACGGATGTTGAACACTTTTTTAACACATACGCAGGTCCTGCCCAGCTATGGTAGAATACTTCAATTTTTTACAGCTTTCAAAACCTTTTCCTTGGTAATAACAAACACGTCGAGATTTAACACATTGGTGGGCAATCGTGTGACAGCTGCGCTGATTTGATCTACAGTAGGTGATTGACTTGAAAATACACTGCACTGGAGAAATGCTTTTCAGCATGTGATTTAGCAATTCTGTCATCTAAATGTACCTTCGCAGGTAGACCGGATTCCTTCCGTTTGTTATTCTCGAAATTCCAAAACTTTTTCGGGTTCAGACGAAGTTCACTTTGAGTACGATTTACATAACGGCGATAGCATAATCGATTGTAGATTCGATATTGTTTGGTAGCATCGTTAAGTTTCATTTTGATGAATGGGCATCTAGCATTAGTGAATGTTCGAAGCAATTTCGAGCGCAGCTGTTTCAATCGTTTTAAACGAGAATTGGTCCAAGGAGGTCTGAGTGGAGGTCGAGCCATGGGCACAGATTCGTCAAAAACATCGTCCATAATTGTGTAGAATAAATTCACGGCTACATGTACACTAGTACATCTTTGGAGATTTGTCCAGTCCACTTGAGATAGAACTAGGTTCATGAGATCGAAATCAGCCCTACGGAAGTCACGTGCAGATGGATCGAAAGCCTCTACAAAAGCGACCAGACTGAGGAATGAACTGATGAATTCAAGCGGAGGATGGTATACGTCAATTGGTACAACGGCATCACTTGCTTCAATAACTGGGCTGTTCAAGATTGATTCGTCAGTGAAAACCTTATCTTTGTAGCTTCAAACCGTGGGGTTGGACGCACACTATTCGACAGCATCCCATTGATGGGGTCAGTCCAACTCCAACTCCAACCGTTGTCCGGTCTTCTTTTATTCCCTTTGCTAGCAACCCTATGATTTTCGGACCGCGGCTTTTTTATGCCCGTCGTGTGCTGCCGTTGACTCCAGCTCCTCTACAGGTCAGTCATATTCCGGGGGATCCCATCGCTGATCGCATGCCAAGTGTTGGAGTCCGTACACATCCTCTTGACCACGTTGTCTACTGTCGTGTCGGGTCCATAGACGGTATGTATGTTGATCGGGTATTTGCTCTTCGTCACTACAATTTGGGAAATATGGCGCAGCCACATGTCCAAACCGGTAGTAGTACTTCATGAACCATCAACTACCACTGACCAGTCAGGGATTGCGTCTTATGGAAGTCCACTTCACCGTGTCTTCTTCCGATCCAGCTCCCCCCGATGTGCGGGATCAGACCATGGTTCCACCTTCCTCTCGCTGACCTGTCCCACAGCTGTTGCCAGTTGTACATCGAGTCTTCATTGGCGAGATCTCGTACATCGAGCGTATCTCATCCTCAATAGACATCCTCCTCTAGCAAAACCGAGATGAGCATGACAGCCACTACCCAAGCGGCTTCTGATAATTAGCCGCTGCTGAGTCTCTGCAGGTTACACTGTCTTCCCAAGGCCTGCCTCCAAGTCGCCGCACCGTACCACAGAATTGACGTGGTCACGCTTGACAGTGTCCTTCTCTTGCTACTGCGGATTGTCGAGGAGTTTGACATCATCCGTGTGAGTGCAGCCGTGGCCACTTCCGCTCTCTTACACACGTAGTCGACATGACTCGTGAAGCTGAGCCTGTCGTCGATTATCACTCTGAGGTACCGAATAGCTCGTTTGGACACGATATCACACGGTCCAGTTGCAATGGTACCTGTTAGGAGTGAGATCAGGTTGGTGATGGTTGACTGCGCTTGGACGTAGAGGAGTCCCAGAGACACTAGTTCATCTCATCGAAGCACAGTACGAGGTCTCATATGCCGGTGTCTTGTCTGATCCAAACCCGGTAACTGCGGGAGTAAGACAAGGATGTATCTTATCACTGCTCCTTTTTTTAATCATAATGGATGAGATCTTGACTGGATCGATTGACTGTGCAAAGATATCGAGGATTGCCGACGAATCCTTCAACAATGAAACAACTAAAAGACATAGACCTCGCTGACGATATTGTTTTGCTCGCCAAAAGAAAACCGGAAATGCAGAGAAAACTCGATAACTTCACCGAAAGCTCGAGCCAGTATGTAGGTCTCAAAGTCAATGTCGGAAAGACCAAGTCGATGGAGATCAACACAGAAAATCCCTCCAGTTTTTTGTTAGCTGGACAATAAGTTGAGAAAGTAGAATGCTTCCAATATCATGGTAGCCTGATTACGCCTGATGATAGCCTGATAGCCTGATAGAAAGACATCGGAAGCCGGATAAAAAAGGCCCGATTTGCGTTTGCGAGTCTCCGCAACATCTGGCGCTCGCATCAGACACCTCGACCAACGAAAATTTTAATCTCAACTCAAACGTCAAATCCGTATTGTTGTCGGGTGCAAATCTTGGTGCACATAACCGGTAACGACGCGAAAACTGCAAATATTTGTCAATCGCTGCCTGCGGATTATCATCCGCGCTTGGTGGCATCGAAATGCGCTAGAAATCGATATTTGTGAACGTAAGTGGAGATGGATTGGGCACACGCTGCGAAGAGATGAAAACGAGATTTTCAGAGAGGCACTTGAATGGAATCCAGAAGGACATCAAAGAAGAGACAGACCCAGAAACTTAACTGGGACCAAGTTAAGACGCTGGCTTCGGATCGCCCACAGTGGAGGTCTTTAACCACAGCCCTATGCACCGGAGAATCAAAGCGGCAACGCGGAATCATTAAGTAAGTAAGTAAGTACTACTGAGGTTAATTTTTTTGATAATTTAAAGATTTTAATTTCAATAAACATTTTCGATTGTGTGTATCACAAAACAAATTTAACGGTTTCTTCAAAATTATGCAAATGAAAACTCCTTCGCGTTAGCTGGAAGGAGCTGGTTACGTTTACAGATGTTTTTGAGCTCAGGTCTGGTAATTTTAAGTATATGTAGTTAAAAATTTGCATTGTTTGAAAAGTCAAGACACTGATCATAACTAAGAAAGGTGTGAAAGTTTCCAAAACCGCAATATCCCAAAACCCAATCAACACGCAATCGGAACCATCAAAAAAAAAAAAAAAAAAAAAAACAAACCAGATGAGCTCCGAAGTCAATAAGCCAACTGACTTTGATGACACGAAAAGCCTAATTAATTGGGGTACCGAATCGGAACCGCAGCTGAACCCAACCTACAAACGGTAATGTCATTTATGTCGAACGATTTCCCAGCGTCAAATTTTGTCCCCAATTTCCCACCCAGCTCATAAAATCAAACACCAACAAACCTCCTGAAGGCCATAAAGGCTCTGGCCTCTGGATTTGGGGCTGGAAGGTGCAGTTTGGAAAATCTTCCTCCGGAAACCGCCACAGATTGTTCTTCGTTGGAATGTTTGTTGGTGTATCTCTCAACCCATGTTTTCCAGTCTCAAACGGGACTTTGATATACAAATTTGGCAAACAATCTTACACCTCTACTCGGCAATCGAAGCGAACCGGAAACCTGAAAAAGGAAAAGATTCAAAGAAGAAAAAACATCTTGTTTCGGGAGCTGCTGAGAACTCTGAACAATGATTCCAGAGCAAGAGGACCGAGAAAACGTCCCTCCAATATCCCGAGGGATAAGTTTCTGTTCCTTTTTTTGTTGTTGCTCGAATAAGCTCTTCCCACATTCGATCCTTGTGTATTTGTGACACAGTGAGTCCTTTTATTTGTTTGTCTGCCAGCTAACCGAACAACCGAGCGTAGGTGATGAGCAAAAACGGAGCCTTCGGTGCGGTCTTCTTCTCCTTCTCATTTTATTTTTTTCTCCAATAACAACCCGAGCACCAACCGGAAGCTGGCTGCTGGCTGGCAGAGGAAATGCTACCTTCCGGTCTTATTACGTTTTTAATGAATCACTGATGAAAAGGAATATGTTTGTCTGGGGGATTGGGGCTGGTTTTTGATTACAGGTGCGCTCACTCCGGAAGACGCAATCCCATGAAAATGAACAATAAAAAAAACAGCAACAACATCGCAACATCAACAAAGAGAATCTCTGATAACTAGTGTAACCGGAAAATCCTGCCAGATGATGACGCCTCGAGATTGAGTTTGAAATTTATAAAAAAAACAGCATCCGACCACAATCGGTAGCATCCTAATCAAATGTGAAGGAATAATTTGTTCTGATATTTTTCAATTGATTAAGGGCCAATGGTTATTTAAAACAGTTAATCGTTGAACAGTTTGCATGGTAGGTTTTCATCATCCAAGAAGTGGCTTTAATTTTAGAATAAGAATAGTTCTGTCTTGTGATATGTTAATGAAGTATTTTGGACACCGATCGAAATTAAAACATTCCTGATTAAATGCCATTGAATATCGCTGAAATAGCAATTAAATATATGTATGTAGTCTTGTTACCCAAACTTCGTCTAATTTTTGATAGACTTTTTAACTTATTGGGAATCTTAAAATCAATTTTTTCTCATGATTTTAAAAGAACAAAAATAAAACAAAACACTTTAATTTCACGTTTCAGATTTATGTTCAATTTGTAAACAACTTTTACAATGATATATATTTACATCTCGAAATCAACATTCAGATATAAATTGCATATTTTCCTTTAAGACTAAAAAATCAAATTAAAATTATTAGTCTCTCTTACAAACTAGGAATTTAAATCTATCTGAATCTACCTCCCAAAATGTCCGTTTCAAGGCAAGTTAAAATAGTTTCCAAAGCAAAATTTTAATTTGCTCATTTTAAACACCTTTTATTATCTTTTGATATTCAGGTCACGACTACTTCTCTTCATTAATTTGTCTTCTTAATTTAATGTTCATCAACATTTTGAAGGAGTAATAAGTAAAATAAATTAACGATAATTGATTTGAAAAATCAAGAGCAGGATTCTGAGACTTTTCGACATTCGCTTATAATCCTGAATCAAAATTATTTTTTTAATCCATAATATAATTTAATTATATTTTTTACTTCAGGATTCACATTATATTTTCATTTTTAACCAAAATACGAAATCCTGTTGGCACATCAAGGACCATCAAAAAATCTAAACGATAAAATACGAAAATTGGCTCATTACACATAGTAGAGTGACCAAAATTGTGTAGTTTAGTCTTTTGACAACCAACCAACAAAATTTTGAAATTATGGTTAGGTTAAAATATTCGAAGAGTTAATGATTAAATTTAAAATTCAAGAGTTATGCCCCTGATCATATGACCGTGCCACAGAAATTGTTCTTCTCTAAACTAAAAATTCCAAATTACAAATCAAATTGTTATGAACGAGCAAAATGATTCACGAGTGACAATCTCGACTCAGAAACTCGAAAACATTTCTAACTTGTTGATAAAAATTTAGTCTCAAACATCGAATTCCAAAGATAAGACAAAATTTGCTAAATCGCCCAGATTTGCCCGAATCTTTGCACCCTATTAAAAAAAATTCAAATTTAGTCATTTAAATTATGAATTTTGCGTACAATTTTTTTGAGTAAATTTGATCAAAGTTTATGTGGACGATTTTTTTTTAAAGCTTTAAGTATGATTTAAAATAGACTGAGGTATTTCGATAAACAAAAGTCTAGTGTTTTTATTCAATAATTGTGCTACTGGCGGATATTGGAGGAAATATTCCGGATTTACACGGCTCGGATAAAATATCTGGAAAGCTTAGTCTAGAATAATACCAGTTTTTTTCTAATTTAAATTTAATTATAAACATTAAAATTCGATATCTGTGATAATAATTCGGATTCTGTATCCAGTTTATTGTCCAGTTTGGATCATCATTGAGAAAAAATCTGGATTCGAATTTCGGTTTTGCATTTCAAACTTTTATGTTGGAAACTCGTCCTTTCGGAATATGAAAAGAAAATATTTTAAATTACAAACCATTTTTAAGATTCGAAATTTTTACTTTTGATTCTTATGCAGAATTGGATCTAAAGAAAGATTCATAACGATGATCCAGCATTGAAAAATCTGAAACAGTTTCATCATTCGCAATTTTATTTCAGATTCACAAGTTGAATTTCGAATGAACAACTGAAGGAAGAATCCACATTGAGAACCATCAGTTAAGAATTCAAAAAAGAGATTGCTGGTTGAGAATTCCGCTTTTTGGCTCATAATTGGTAAAAATTGTTATCTGGAAGTTTAGAATTCAAATTCAAGTTCAATAAGCAGTACCGTAAGACGGGGTAACTTAGATCACCGGGTCAAATTTGACCAACAATTAACTTTTTCACATAATCATCAATGACTCAGCCTATAGTTTGTATTTGGAAACTGTTTTCAACGTTTGAAAGCCTATTAATTGAGTATCAAATAGGCAAAATTTGGTTTGTATTTGAATTTTTTTCTGTTTGTAAAAAATCTAATTTCAAAATCTTAAAGTATCTTTAAGGCTCGCAAAGAAACACCTCTCCTGATGATACCAAAAAGCATTAAGAAGCAAACGGGTTGTTGAATGTGAAAGAAAAACTTTTTTTATTTGTATACGAACAGTTATAGTGCTATTTTTATAGTCATTTAATGATAAATTTTTAATATTTCAAAAATAAGGACATTTTCCAAGAATAAGCCCGTATTGGACAAATGGATAGCAACCCTATCAAATGGTTAGCTTTGAAGAAAAAAAGGAAATGGAATTAGTGGGACGGCGTAGGGGAATGTGTGAAGGTAAAATTGCATTCGTATTTTGAAGTTCAAACTATTTAGCAATTATAATTATTTTTGCCCCTAAATGTAGGCAGCATCATAGTTAATTTTTCGATTATAAATATTCTTAAAATAAATCGGAGGAGTTTCAAGTAGGCGTTGACTGAAAAGGACGTCAAAAATTTTCGCACCATGAAAAAAATGTTTTTTTTTGAAGTAGTAAAAAGTAACCAAATCAAATCAATTCAAGTGATTATAAATGTGAAGAAAATGTTTTGGCAAATTACCACTAAAAACCATATTCTGGAAAATGTGGGTCGAGTCGAGAAAGCAAACTTCCTGCCCCAGATCGGATGCAGATCAATACAAAGGCGAAAACAAATGTTTACCGGTATTCAAGTAGGAAGTAGCTCAAGATTATTCAGGATCCGGGATGGGAAAATGGATCGAAGCTAAGTATCAACATATTTACCTGTTTCAACTCTGCCTAAAGCAGTGATTTCTATTGAAATGTTCATGTTCATTAGACCAAGCCCACCCAATGGTTGCTAAACCACGAATCGAGCACATTCAGCAACATATCTATCAACCCATCATTGCACCAACAGTCGCTAACATGATTCGAAAAATAGCATTCGAGTAGTAGGTTGTTACAGGATGCGTTTATGTAGCAACCCGGTAGCAACGTCGCCTTCAGAAAATAAACAAACACAAATACAAACCTGGATGGCAACAAAGGGTGCGAAAATCAGTAAATAGATAAAAACGCAACCAATCAAACCATCTAAAATACCGACCGAAATAGGAACGCCCGGTGGGCTTGGTCTTAGAGGAGTCTACCAGTTTCCACAAATTTATAATATTGAGCTAGTGGGCGATTCTTAATCCATTAGACAAATCAGGGGTTACGTGCGCCCGCGCCCGTGTGTGTGTGTGTGTGTGTGTGTGTGTGTGTGTGTGTGTGTGTGTGTGTGTGTGTGTTAAAATATAATTTAAAAGCGTTCGACCTTTCATAACAGCTAATATTCCCATTTGCCCTACAATCGCCAGAACGTATTCATAAAGTAGTCACTGTTTTAATTTCACTTAAAAATAAATTCGCACAATCTGTACCAAGTTTCAAAACTTCAAAAATGTATGCAGGGCAAAATAATAAGAATTTAAAACATGAAATTAACAAAATTGAGACTTTCTCAATTACACGTACAATAATGATTCATGATTATACTATCGGATCTTTGCATAAAAATTTGACTTTTTTGAAACCCTTAATTAAAATTTAACATTACACTATGCTTTGGATCTACATTTACATTTACCAACAAGTATTGACTGTACAGATTGGTTGTAATATTATTAATCCTAGAACATGTTAAATCCAACGTATCATGAAGTTATGGAAATAAGTTAACATCAAACACGTTTTCGAGTAAAATAAAATATTTTAAAGAATGAAATGAAAGAATTGTTACCAAAATTCAGATTATCATGTGAAATAACCTTGTTAAAAAATTAACTAAAATCTTTAGAAAAACTTAAGAAGAACAGACAAACATCAATTTAATTTAGACTCTCAAAGAATGATGGTTAAATTTTGACCTTTTCACAGCAGCTGAACAAAAAAATTAATAATAACCTTGATGGTGCATAACATTAGAGCTTCATAATAGTTTTATTGAAAAATAGCGAGAGAAGTGAAAAGTATAATTCAAGTTTGTATTCATTCACTCGTATAATTAAAACCCATCGATTTCACAAGGGTTCTTTTTATCATCAATCCATAACGAAAAAAACTTTCAACGATTTTCAATAAGTACATTAATCTTTATCGATCAGCTAATCTCTCTCGTCATATGATTCTGAATGTTGGCAATCATTGTGGAAGTAAAAATCACTGCCTGATTTAAGTCGATTGGAATGAAAATCTTTTTTAAATTTGTTATGCCAATCCACAATAGTAATGGAGTGTCGGTTTAAAGTAAATTTTGAAGACTATGAATTGAAACATCCTATTGGAAATGTAAACTATTTTTTTTTTAAATCCTATGCGTTTTGGTTAGTCTTATAAGATAATAAAACACAATGAGTTGTATTATGAAAAGTAAAAATTCCTTCTGTTATTATATTTCTGATTTATTAAACTATACAAAAAATCAACTATTCCGTTTGTGTAAATATGATTGCAAATAATAAAAGAAACATTTAAAGTTTAGTAACGGTTTGTTTAATTCTTTTAACACTAGAAAGACCGCACCAGTCAAAATGACTGGTTGGACACTTTGTTTGTTGAATACCGTCAACCGGGGCAACATGCAACAATTTTCAACTTCAATGGCTTCTAAAAAACTTATGTTCACAGTTAATCGTATCCTTTATGCATCCAGAGTTTTAAGGATGCTGGGGCATCAAATTGGCGTAGTTAAAAAAATTATTGGTTTCTTCAGTTATTTTTAATTTTCTAAAAACATGTGATTTTCACCCTCCTTAGAAAATGGGGTAACTTGCTACCAACTTCGGTTTTAATGAAAAATCTTATGAACACGTACGAAAATTCATAGTTTTTAATATATTTGCGATGACCATTACGCATGACAACACCAATTGCAGTAGTTTTTGGGTCTGTAAAAACAAATTTTCACATTTTTTCTGAAAATAAGGATGCTGCATACATTTAGGGGCTAAATAATACTACGAAAAATTCTATAAGCTGAAATCATAAAAATAAATGTTTGGATGAATGAAATTTAAATGTTTACAAACGCGTGATGCAAAACATTCATATTCCAACACATGGAAACGAGATTTACAAGGTATTTCTTTGATTTGCATTTTGTTGCATTTAACCCCAGACACCTAACTGAATTTTAAAAATATTCATTTAAAAAAATTGGGTGATTGTTCGAAAAATATTTTTACACCAACAATGTTGGTATAACATGAGGAAACCTGTAAAAAGTTTGTAGGCAATTTTATCAAGCCGATCCGTCATACTGGGTAAAGTTTTTTTCGACTTCAAAACATGTTAAAATTTGTACATTTTTTGCTCGATTTTTCAAATTTTACATAAAAATAAAAAACTTAAGACAACTAGCTTAAGATGCGAGAAATTATGTCATCATCATTTTGTTATCATTAAAATATAACTTTATTACAATACATTAAATTAAAAATTGATTCAATGTAGTGTTATATAAATGTTGCATCGAACCCCGCTGTTGCATGATGCCCCGTTTGACGGTATCTTTCGAACACTACGCTCTAAAAATTCGCAAGAAATACGACTTTTCATGAATATTGAATCTCTACAAAACTGTGTATTTTTTATTTCATTTGCTCTTTTAATAAGCGAGAAAAATTTCGCCATGGACACTCGGACCGTGACCAGTCAAAATGACTGGTAAAATTCACAACTCTATAACTCAAACAAGATAAATTTTTTTCGCTTGCTTTTGGTTTCATTTGCAATCTACATTCAAGACAATGAGCCCTAGTTGATTTATGGTGGGCAGGAATGTGTCATTCGTAATGAAATTATTGATTTTCGATGCGAAGTCATGAAAATTTGTAGAAAAAGTTCTCGGATTGACCGCTGTGTGGCGCTTCAAGCACTTGACTCCCAATTTTTTTAGTCCGTTTTGTTGCTCAACTATAATCAAACTTTCTGTCAAAATTTGGCGAAATTTCATCAAGATTTGTAAAAGTTATGTTAGATTTAATACATGTCCATTCGAGAAATCGAGTAGTTTTAGGTGATAAATATGTTTTATACTAAACTAGAAGGAGTAAAATTATTATGGATTGTGTACTCATTTAATAAAATTTTAAGACATCAGCTATGAAACTGAAAAGTTTAAATGATATTTCAACATGGGTGCACGGATTATTTTCTATATGTTGGTAATCCACCATGGGTGCACGGATTCACCGCAGATTATGCCCAAGTATGTACTCATATGCATTCTAAGATTATTAGATTCGACAAATTTCCAATGCAAGTTCACTTACAGGTATTCCGGCAGCCGTGTATATACCTGGCCAGCTGGCAACTGATTGAACATTCTTATTAAACATTCTTATTATAAGAGGAAACACATCTTACCTGTCGGCAACTTATGGGGTTTGAACCCAAGTGTTTTCCTGCCGATACCGGGAATCGAACCCAGTACGCCTGGCATACCTAGACCAGACTCGCGCCAGCCTATCTGATAAACCACATTGGCGCTAAGATATTTCAACATGGATGCACGGATTGGCTGTAAATTTGCCGTTGAATATCATATAGAAATAAATAGTTTTCAAGTTGCTTCAGAACACAAAATAATTTTTAATTTGATATAATAGGTATGTGAAATGCAATATTGTACAATCAAAAAACTTTTAAGGAAAAACAAATCAACGTGTACATTTGACAATGTTCATTAATTATTTTTATTTTCACTGGTTTCCGTCGCACGACAGAACTTGATGCATATAATTCCTAAAATTCACTCGGTTCATGGTAACCGTTTTCCAATTTCTTGGATGTTGATCAGATCTTATCAGATAAATATACGATTGCAAAAACCTGTTTTTTAATAATAAATAAATAAATTTATTATTTCAAGATATAGTTAAAAAAATTTCCCAGAAATGAAAAAACGGAACTTAAAATAAAATAGTTATCGCATACGGTCAACGGTCAGAAATCTTGGCCAAACTATTTTCGATTATCGGAACGATGTTTTGTAATTGATTTTTATAGCCGAATTATTTTTATTATTTTAAGAGGAGAAATCACCGTGAATTTGTTTTATGAAATGAATTTGCGACTTTATCGGTGAGGGTTAAAGAGTTGAAATGAAAGACGGATAGAAAATCAGAAGAAAATTCTAAGGTGGTGAAAAGAGCGAAGAGCATTTGAAATAGAAGCTTGACCACATGCTAAATTCTTTGTCCCGCATCAATTAACTGTATTGAAGAAGTAGTACCCAATAGAGAAGGCACTACATTTTTCGATACAGTTAATTATGGATGGTTCGACCGCCATGTGAGTGTGCACATGTGCCGAACGGACAAAAAATTTAGCATGTGGTTGCTCTGTTAAGTCTTCTATTGTGCGATATCGTTCCATCGATGGCTAGGTAGATTTCTTATTTTCGTTTTGTGCGGATGTTCCAACTGGATTGAGTTGTCGCATACGGTCAACGGTCAGAAATCTTGGCCTAACTATTTTCGATTATCGGAACGATGCCAAGATTTCTGACCGTTGACCGTATGCGACAACTCAATCCAGTTGGAACATCCGCACAAAACGAAAATAAAATAGTTATTTAAATCATTATGTCTCAACATGAAAGACATGGTTTCGACTTTGGTTCAGTTAAGATTTGTAAAAATGCTTTTTCAAAATTTGCAAAAAGTCCAATATTTGATCAAAACGCAGTGAATCCGTGCGCCCATAGTAAAAAACCATGTATTTAACACAATTTTTCATTTGAATCTATATAAGTCTTGATTCTTTACCTTTAGCCTGCAAAAAATTGATTTTGGATGAACGGCGGTGAATCCGTGCACCCATGGTAAATTGCTCTACTTATAGAAAAAGTATGCTTCAAAACCTACAATATCAAGTATAATTTATAGGCAACGTGTTGAAAAATTTTAGAGCGATTGATGCTAGAAAATATCTACTAAAACAAAATTGAAGTTGAACCGTGCACCCATGGTCAATACCTATAGCCATCTAACATGATTTTATAATTAAATTGATAATGTGTTTTAATTTTTTGATAATTATTTGAAATATTCAGTTAATGACATTCACGCATTCGCCAACTATGCGAAAAAGAGGTGATTCCGTGCACCCATGGTGAAAAAATATTTCCATTTTATAATAAAAATGATATCGAATAAATAACAAAATAATTTCAAAAGAAAAAAGTTAAAAATATTATGAAATAAAAAATTTTCCCTTTACCAGTCATTTTGACTGGTCGCGGTCCTAATAGGTATATTCAATTGGCCGGTCCTTCTAGTGTCAAAAATGTATAGGTACGTAAGTTAATTTCAATTGTTTGCCGGATCTTTACACTAGTCAAAAGTGTCTCCTGATCATATCCTTTCACCCATCCTTCAAAAATAATTATTTGCTAGGATGCAGAGGTGCAGGATGCAGAGAGGGTCCTAAAGCATAAAATTTTTCTTTTATCCCTTTCTCTCTTTTTTCAAAATCTATCTATTGACTACTAGGACGAGGCCGGCGCCGTTATTGATGTTTAAAGAGAGAGCATCAATATTGTTCATTGTGAATGTGCTGTCAATCCCAGACACCATTCTTTTGACCTCTGGGCAAAATTGATGGCCTCGGTCAATCACGGAGTAGCAACCATTGGCGATGTGGAATTCATTCTACTGAGCCACGTCTGCGATCATGGAATTCGAAATGTGTATGTTTTGAAAAGATTCCCATAATTGAAAAAAAAAAACATCAACCAAGTTTGTTTAGCTTATTAAAAATATTGGTCTTGAACATTTCTCAGGTTGCGTTTCGAGTTCAATGATTTAGGGTGGATGTGAGTAGTCAATCAAGCTAAGCTAAGCTAACCTATAAATATTCTTAAAATAAATCGTTAAAAATCAAGGTAAAATTGATAAACTAGCATTTTTAAATATTATGAAGGTGTGTTGCATCCTTTATGATAAAGAAAATTCGTTAAAACCGTTACAATAGAGACTGATCAATGTTACCCCAAAGCATCAAATTCTGAACAGAGACGAAAACTATTTTTATATCAAATTTAACGAGGTCTAATAAATTTTCTGCATCCATGTTTACGTTCATAGGAGTCCAGTACTGGCTTTAAACATATAAAACATGCCACACTACCTTTAGCAGAATTTTTTTCGAAATATATTGAAAAAAAGATCAATATTACCCCGGATAACGGTACTCAGATTCGGAATCAAAATTGAAAATTCAGATTCAGCTCGAAGCTAAGTTTTATTATCAAGATAATATATATTGGAGACAGAATTCAAATCTTAATTTGAAAAACACGAAATCACAATTCAATGTCATAATATCGTTTGTGTATGCAAAGTTAAGGAACTAAACTTCATGCTAAAAAAAACATTCGAAATACAGTTATTGAAAGTTTCACATTTTATGAATCGACGATAGACCAAGTTTAATCTCTGAATAAATCTTTAAATAGATAGAATACATCAGTATAGAACTCATGAACATTTCAGATTTAAAATTCAGAAACTAGATTCTAGTCAAAATTCAGCTTTATATATCATATTTAGACATCAGATGAAGTTTCAGCTTGAAAAAAAAATTGCTGTATTCGAATAAAAAACTTGGGATTTATTTCGAATTATTTTGTTAGGTGAAAATTAGGATCACAACCAAACCACACATACAAATAAGTGGAAACATGATAATTTGGAATGAGATTAGAAATAAACTAATTTGGGAGTTGAAGTTTAAATGTATACTAAATAAACTATTTTTGCATTTAAATTCTTCATTATTTAAACAATTAAATGAATAGATATGCGGTTTTCGGTTAAGAGAATACTTAAGTTGTTTCAAAAGCTTCCCTAAGTTTTTTGGGTTGTATTTTTTTCAGGTTCCTTATTTAGTTTAATCATTCGTAATTAAAAATGCAAATGTAAAACCGTTTTTTGCATTTCAAATTTCTGAATTACAAACAATTTCAGTACCTTTTCGCACGTTTTGAATTTTTATTTACTCTGAATTTGATTTTCGTGTTGCACATTATCCACCGTTTACCAGCCAAGCTGGTAAACGGTGGATAATGTGCAACACGAGACCCCATAGTGGTCATATCACCTCTTATTCACAACTCCTATCTCTACCTCCCCGCGGTGCCGGCTGGGGTGCGAGTAACCTAAGCGGAGATCGGGTACCCAACCCCGGTGGATGCTTTGGTCGCATGCAGACTGAGAAGGTGGCCGCACGCGTCTGTTCCCCAGGTCAGGGGCGGCGTGCAACAACAACCGAGCGTCTGTTCTCCAGGTCAGGGGCGGCTCAAACAGCGTCTGTCTTGCAGCAAGCGGCTGAATTTATGAAATGCGGCTCCCGCCAGCTAAGTCCAAGATGGCAGCCCCATCGCGGGATAGGGACTTTAGGCTAACAACCTACTGCTCCCGATTTGAAATTGTTACGGAATCCGAAAGAAATGACCGACCTGGAACTTTGGCGACGACTTTTAGCATGAAAACACGGACACGAATTGGAACTTGGAATGTTTTAACCCTTGCCCAACAAGGCAAACTGGAACAACTTGCTAGAGAGGCTAGCCGCCTCAAGCTTGAAATTCTGGGACTGAGCGAAGTCCGTTGGCCTAATACTGGAGAACACAAGACACAATCCGGGCAAGTCCTGCTTTACTCTGGCATACGAGGAGAACATGCTACTCGGGAACGAGGAGTTGGTTTCCTGTTAAGCCCGCAGGCCTACGCGGCCCTCATTAGATGGGAACCGATAAACGAAAGAATAATCGTAGCCAGATTTAGAACACGGGTTAGAAACCTTACAATGGTCCAGTGTTATGCGCCAACTGACGTTGCCGACTTGCAGGAGAAAGAGCAGTTTTACAGTCAACTGAACAGCGTGGTTGAGAGAATTCCGAAGGGTGACATTCAAATCCATTTGGGCGACTTCAACGCAAAGATTGGCTCCGACAATCAGGACCTTGAGCGCATCATGGGGCGCCATGGCCTAGGACAGATGAGCGTAAACGGAGAGCTGTTCGTAGAATTTTGTGGCAACAACAACATGGTGATCGGTGGATCGCTCTTCCTCCATCGACCAGCACATAAGGTCACTTGGGTATCCCGAGATGGCCGAACAGAAAATCAAATTGACCACATCTGCATCAGCCGAAAATGGAGAAGGAGCCTTCTTGATGTCCGCAACAAGCGAAGCGCAGACATTGCATCTGACCATCACCTCGTCCTTGGCGAGATACGACTGAGAGTTGCACGTGTCCAACGGCGCGAGGAGAAAGTCGGGTGTCGATACGACGTCCGCCGGTTGGAGAATCCAGAGGTGAAAAGGGCATACGTTGAACAGCTAGAATCCCGAGCCTCGGAGCTGCCGACAGACGGAACAGTCGAAGAACAGTGGTGTGGAATCAAGAATGCCTTTATCACGACGAGCCATGGTACTCTCGGTAAAGTTTGTGGAAGAAGGAGTGAATGGATGTCGGATGAAACTTGGAGGATGGTCGATGATCGGAGAAAGGCGAAAGTCGGAATTGAGCAGGCATGTACCGGGTCAGCCAAAGCAGCCGCCCGCTTACGATATGCGGAGCTGGAAAAGGCAGTTAAACGAGCTTGTAGACGAGACAAGAGAGCCTGGACAAACTCCCTAGCCGAAGAGGGAGAAAGAGCCGCCTCCAATGGAGATATCCGATTACTTTATGACATTTCTCGCCGCCTCAGTGGTGCTAGGACTAATGCAAGAATGCCGCTAAAAGACCGAGCAGGTCAGTTATTGACCGATCGAACAGATCAGCTCAAACGATGGACTGAGCACTTCGAACAACTCTTCCGAGTCACGAATAGCGATGGCCAACAGAATCTGCAGCTCGAAGCGCCAACAGTAAGTCGCATAAATGGCGTCAACTCGGAAGCGCCTTCGCTGGCTGAAATAAAAGCGGCAATCAAAAACATGAAATCCAACAAAGCACCTGGGATCGATTGCATCCCTGCTGAAATGCTGAAATCCGACCCTGCTCTATCAGCACAAATGTTGCACCGTCTTTTCGCTGACATCTGGGATACTGCAACATTCCCGGCCGACTGGATGCAGGGTATCCTCGTAAAGGTCCCGAAGAAAGGAGACCTGACAGAGTGCGGTAACTGGCGAGGCATAACGTTGATCTGTACAACCCTCAAAGTACTCTGCAAAGTGATTCTGAACAGGATCCAGGAGAAAATAGACGCTACACTCCGACGGCAACAAGCTGGATTCCGATCTCGACGATCATGTGTGGACCACATCACAACGCTACGAATCATACTGGAACAAATCAACGAATTCCAGGAATCTCTTCTGCTGGTGTTCGTTGATTTCGAAAAAGCATTCGACCGACTTAACCATGAAAACATCTGGGCGGCTCTAAGGCGACGAGGGGTCCCAGAGAAACTAGTCCATCTCATCGAAGCACAGTATGAGGCATTTTCGTGCAAGGTCTTGCACGACGGTGTCTTGTCCGAACCAATCCCGGTAACTGCTGGAGTGAGACAAGGATGTATTCTATCACCGCTACTTTTTCTAATCGTAATGGATGAGATTCTGATTGGATCGATTGACTGTGCACCGAACCGAGGATTGCCGTGGAATCCTTCAACAATGGAGCAACTGAACGACCTTGACCTGGCTGACGATATTGTTTTGCTCGCCCAAACACAACCAGATATGCAGAGCAAACTCGACGACCTCACCGAAAGTTCCAAGGCAGCAGGTCTCAAAGTCAATGTCGGAAAGACCAAGTCGATGGAGATCAACACAGGAAATCCCTCCAGTTTCATGGTAGCTGGGCAACAAGTTGAGAAAGTGGAGTGCTTCCAGTATCTTGGTAGCCAGATTACGCCTGATGGTGGTACCAGAAAAGACATCGAAACACGGATCAGAAAGGCCCGATTTGCGTTTGCGAGTCTCCGAAACATCTGGCGGTCACGCCAGATCTCTCTACGAACAAAAATCCGAATCTTCAACTCAAACGTCAAATCCGTATTGCTGTACGGGTGCGAAACTTGGTGCACATATGCGGTAACGACGCGAAAACTGCAAGTATTTGTAAATCGCTGCCTGCGGAATATCATCCGCGCTTGGTGGCCTGGCAACTGGATCTCGAATGAGGAACTACATCGCCGGTGTCATCAAAAGGCGCTAGAAATCGAGATTCGGGAACGTAAGTGGAGATGGATTGGGCACACGCTGCGAAGAGATGAAAACGAGATTTGCAGAGAGGCGCTAGATTGGAATCCAGAAGGTCATCGAAGAAGAGGCAGACCCAGAAATTCGTGGCGGCGAAGCCTAGCCGCTGAAATCCGAACTGTCGACGAGAATCTTGACTGGGACCAGGTGAAGACGCTGGCTCCGGATCGTCAACAGTGGAGGTCTTTTACCACGGCCCTATGCACCGGAGGATCGGCGCGGGATCATTAAGTAAGTTAAGTAAGTGAATTTGATTTTAGAATAACGAATTTCCATTCGTTATCATAGTTTTTTTAGTGAAAAATAGAATAGAACCCGGAAAATAGTTTTGGATAAATTACTTTTTAACTAAGTTTTGTCATAATGAGGACCAAAGATGCAAGCGGCAGAATTTCAAATCTTGAAGCGGAAATGATTTTTTTTTCAAATTATGTATTTATGCTTGCCCAAAAGTGTCGTGACTTGATCTTAATGTTATTTTGAAACTCGATTTCGAGTTCCTAGTTCGCTAATATGCATGTTTCTTAAACAGAATGATGTGTTACAATTATGGAAAAAGATTTTGAATATTATATTCAAAAAAATCTGAACTTTTCCAACGCATGATAAAAAAAACCAATCAATAATTTATTTTTCATTGATTTTTTTCAAACTTTTTTAATGTTGTGAGTTGTAGATCTTAATTCAAAGTTTTTGTTTGTTCGATGATAAATTTTAAGGTTTTCTCTAGGCATAAGAGATGATCTGAAATGCTAATCAGGAATTACTATTTGGATTTAAAATGCAAAATCTTGAAGTTAAATTGAAATCGGGGTCTCATACTTAAATTCAGACTTTTTGTTTATTTGTTTTTATTTGTAAGGATTTTTCTTATTGTTTTTTTTTATTCCTTGATCTCTGCATGCAGAATTAATGCATTCTTGACTACCTATGCATTCTTTTTTTAACTTTAGAGTAATGACCTGAACCAATTCAAGGATCGGTTTCTGAGAACCGGATCTTCTATCAAAAAACAAATAATTTCAATTGTCTAGCCTTAGAGCTTGATTAGAGACTGAATTGAAAATTGTTGGATTCTATTGATGGATTAGACGGAGTCGATTTGAAGTTATTTTCGAATTTCTCAAACTATGGGGTCTAAAATGCTTCGTTTTGGATCCAAAAATCATTAATGTAAACGTTACTTAAAAAATCTGCAAAAAATCATTGATGAGTTTTGAACCAAAACGAATCTTTTTGACCCCAGGGTAGAAAATAGCCTCAAATCGACTCAGTCTTATCAGGCATGGCGGTTTTTGTTTCAGTAATTTGAATTTTTCTGAAATTATACATATTTTGAAAATAACACATTCTAACACAAATCAAACCAATTATAATGAATAATTGTTTATGAAATATTTCCGTGGGCTTCTCAGTTGCTTCGAATGCTTTTGAATATTTCATTGACGCATTAGGCCTGCTCAATTGCTGAAAAATAATAAACATACTATAGGTTTGCACAAATTATAATACGCAACACCTCGCTCGATTGGTTGACCTTCTCCTATCGAAGCATGTGAAGGTTCAATGATGGAATAACATGTGTATAAACGTTTCTTTTAAATTTTCTTATTCAAACGTT
>NC_073693.1:4548709-4578440 GCF_029784155.1 Uranotaenia lowii | reverse complement strand
CATGAAGTCTCTTGACCAACTGTACCAGAATACATTTCACATCAAAACGGCAAAAAAATCAATATATTCACAAATTATTTGACTTTCATCTAATTGAGTATTTATGTTTTCTTAATTATATCAACAGGACTAATTCGCCTGAGTATGAGAAATTGTTGTTGGCAAAGGGGTATAAGTAAATTTATTTGGTGGAAAGAGGGTATAAGTGCATGTGTTTGGAGCCAAAGGGATATAAGTGAAAAATCATAAAACATGTGTCGTCAAATAAACGTTATTTTTTGTGTGAAAATGATGTCAAATGATTTGTCATCATTTAAGAAGATCAAACCCATCAAAAAAGTACATTAAAAATATCTATGGAATTTATTGGAAAACAACAAACTTTAGGTGCTTGTTTCTCGAAATCAGCTTTTATGCACTTAGGGCACCTGTAGCCGTGGTCCAAACAGCCGGTTTAAAACCAAATTCCAACTCGAGCAACCGCATCCGTGTTCCATTATACTAGTTTCATCTCACATTTTTTTAAGAGCTGGTATAAGGAGTGCTCCATCAATTTTGGATCCAATTTTACGCAGTTCTAAACCGTTTGACAGTTAATGGAACACGAGTGGGGTTGCCCGTTTTTTCACTGGATTAGATCTTATTTAGTTGATTCAATTCTTGTATAAATTAGACTCAAGAATGGACCACGGATACAGATGGTCTCTCCCCTTTGTCTCTAAGGGCCTCATTGATGTGCAAACATTGCGGAAGAGTTAATGAACTAATCGGAAATCTCAGATTAGACCTGTTGAATGAGATATTCGCAGTTTATTTAATAACTTTATCACCATCCTAAATTCTCTGGATTAGAAAAATTCTAAGATTTTTATTCATTTTTTTTCATTTCAAGATTGATCGCATGGTACACACAAATGGTACTAGAGTGTCCTACCCGGGATTTCCCGGTCGGGAATTCCCGGGAATTTGAAAAATTCGGGAATTTCCTAATCCCGGGAAACACTTAAAAAATCCCGGGGATTTCCGAAGCCAGTAAAATGTTCTAAATTACTACAAATTTACACGATCTAAATTGGAAAAATGAATCATATTGAGCAAGGAAAATGAGAGTTCTACAACTGACTATACAGACTCGATTTCACTCGATTTCGTTGGTTGGATAATTTTCCAACAGTACGCAATGTCGATTCCAGAGTGCGCATTGATTGATTTGAGAAAGCTATCCCAGTTAGAAAGTGCCATCCAACTTAAAAAAAAGGCAATTTTTACGATAAAATCGGGCTAAACAGGTTTATTTTTTCGTCAGTTTTGCAAACCTATAAACTTTGACAAAAAAATAGCCTGAAAATGGTTGAATTTGTGTTCTAAGTGTCCTGTCAGAGTTATCAGTGACCTTGATGGCTTAGTCTTTAATATTTTTTTTCTCAAATCTGGTTAACATAAGGAATTTGATAAAAACATGTTTTTCCAATCGAAAACTTAGTGTAATAGTGAAAAACGCCAAAGAACCTATAAAACCAATAATGAAACGCTACGGAAAGAATCTGAATGTTCTATTTTGCAACACTCATTATTTAGAACCTCCGTTTCGTATACTGTTTACAGTAGCAAAATCATCAGCAAAGAAATGACATGTTGTTAAACAAATGGATAGTTATCTGAAAATAACAGTTAATAACAGTCTAGCTAACTAACTTCTACGGATAGTGAGAAATCTTTCTCAATTATTTCAAAATTTTGCAGCTAAAATCAGACCGGTTTTTCGGTTAAAGCACTTTGTTTTTGGGTCTTTGGTTTGCTTATTGAATTTTTGAGGCATTAAAAAAGTTTGAAATATTTTGCAATACTAGGTACTACTTTAAACTTAATAATACCTACCATATTGATAAGAATTCATACGCAGTAGAGGATTAAGATCTCCATGTTAAAATCTTCATTTTCAATTTTCCCGGGATCCCGGGAATTCCCGGGAAAAGGATCGTCAGATTTCCCGATTCTCGAGAACGCTGAAATGGCCGGGAAATGGACACTCTAAATGGTACATACAAGTCAAAATCAAATACAAAATAGAGAATCAAACTGCCAATAGGAACCAAAGCAAAAATTGAAAAATTTATAACTCAAATATAAATATTTATTTAAATTACATATCTTCAAAACATTAAAAATTATTTTCATGTTCTGTGTTGAAAATTTAAAAATTAAATGCAAATTTGTGATGAAAATAATTTGAGAAGGTTCAATGAGCGCATCAGTTTCAAAGTAGAGTGTCCATTTCCCGGCCATTTTTGAGTTCCCGGGAATTGGTAAATTTAACGATCCTTTCGCCAAATTTGAAATTGAATATATTAACATGAAGATTTTAACACTCTACTGCATACGAAATTTTATCGAGATGATATAAATTTTAGGTAGTAGGAAGAAGTATTACAATATATTTCAGATTTTTGTTAATGCCTCAAAAATTCAATAAGCAAACCCAAGACTTAAAAACAAAGTACTTTAACTGACAAACTGGTCTAATTCTAGTTCAAAAATTTGAAATAATCGGGAAATTTTCCCTATCGATAGAAGTTGGTTAGCTAGACCTCAGGTTATTCATCAAATATCGTAAATTTTCAGATGACTTTCCATTTGTTTCACAATACGTCATTTCTTTGCTGATGATTTTGCTACTGTCAACAGTTTGCGAAATGGAAGTTTTAAATGATGAGTGTAACATGTAACATTATAGAACATTTAGATTTTTTCCGTAGTGTTTCATTTGTGGAATTGTTTGGTTTTATTCTTTGCGTTATTTAACTTTTACAGAAAGTTTTCGAACGCAAAAACATTTTTTATCAAATTTTATGTATTAAGTATTAACCAGTTTTAAGAAATAAAATTTTTAGACTAATCCATCAAGGTATTGTTGTACACATTTGAGGCAATTCCTGATTTTTCTCTGATAGTTATACTTTGATTCTCTTTTTTTTATTTAATTTGTATTTTGTTTCTCAAAACTTAATTGAAGATTATGATTTTGATTTGAGACACTGAATTGTAGTTCTGAATATTACCTGATATTCAGTTTTAATTCACAAACTCTTTTATCCGTCTGTCCATGGATTTGGAATTAAATTATTTTGTATTATTTTTTAGTTTTGTTTTCAAAAGGCCAATTTACACTTCCCCCGCCATGATGGAATTTCTGCGGTGAAAGCTGAGGGAATCGAAATAAAACAGTTCTAGAAGGTTTTGAGGAACAAGTCTAGCTGGAATTTTATCTTTCAATCATTCTCCATTGATAAAATAACAAATTTTCACGTTCATTTTCACTTGAACTGTAAACCAGGCTTGAGTTTGAAATCTTCATGATACTTCCTAATTGTCATTAGTAAATATGTAAAATGTTTTACATACGATAATTTTGATTTCAACTGATTGAACTCTTCGCAATTTGTGCTATTTTTATAATTTTTTATACTTAAGAGAAGTGGAGCCATCAAGGCTAAATGTGAAACTTAAAACAGTACAAATAGAGAAGAAACATTTTTGAATATTTGAAGCAATTTTTAGAAAACCTTCAAAGAATCGCTGGAGCCGAATTGCTGGACATTTACGAGCCTAGTTTTGCAGCTTTGCTAAAAAGTATGTAGAAAATAAAAAAAAAATTGGCTTGGATTAGATGAAACTTGAAATTAATAATCAAAATTAAAAAATAATCAAAAAAAAAAAACTTGAAAAGGTTTGAAATATTGAACCATTGCAAAAAAGGACATAAGATGTAGCGATTAAAACAAGTCAAAAGCACAAGTGAATATATTCAAATGTTTTTCAATCCTTGATGGATGACTTTTTAAAAGATAAATAATATCTTGAATTTTAATTCAAATAACTCAAATCAAAAGGTTCAAAGCTTTTATTTTGAATCTTTAAAATCTTTTAATCTTTGAAAACTTATTACTTTTCAAGGTAGAAATTTTTTTGAAATTATTTTTTCAAAACATGACTGCAAATTTCTATCCAACATAGCTCATTAGATGCAGAAAAATGATTCTGATTGATTGAGATTAAGTATAATAGTTTTGAATAATTTTCAAAATATTCAAAAATAACAGCAATTTTCCAGAAACAACTTTTTCCAAAAAAATTAATAGAATTTGAAATTGATTTAAATTTTAAAGAAAAGTGTGAAACAAGTGATACAAGAATTTCACCCCACGTAACTCCAAACCAAGAACCAAGAGTAGTAACATTAAAACTGCAAAACATTAAAAACTCATGTTTACGGACATTAACATTTTTCTAAAAAAAAAGGGAAAGGTCACATGGTCTTGATAACAATATAGAGACAGCAAGTAGAACTTTGGAAAAATATAAAAACATCTTTCAGCTTATAGTTTTTATATTCGTATCTTCTAAATAACTAGCTACCAGAGAGACCTTTAACCTTTTCGCGAGTGTGAACTTTTTGGCGGATGAAGATTTTTTTCACCCTCAAACTACCATCCATACGAATGTCGAACTTAATGCAATTGAATTGAAAAATTCACCCTTAATGATTGTTTTTATCGCCGTTAATTCGAAATTACATATTATTATCGTGTAGGCTCCACACGTCGTAAGCCGCCATATCTATATTGGATGCGAGAGTGAAGGCGTTAAAAATTATGGAAGCGTGAAAAATTAATCGTCAATCTGCAGCTCAATCATCATCGTCGGTATGGAATGAGAGTGGGAATCGGAAAAAAAAAAGAAAAAAAACATTGGAACGCGGTCTTTGCCTATGGGTTTTTATCAGTCCCATGGCATATCCAGTTTTATTGTGCAATTTTTGGATGTGAAGAAAATTGAGCATTTTCATGCGAACAGAGCGTGGGGTATTGCTTTTGATTAAATTTTTTTTATGGTTTGCATACAAATGTTTAACACCTTCAACTATGTCATAATTTTTTTTTTCAAAATCAAACCGAAATGGTCTGACTAATCGGATTTAGTCGTTTAAAAATGGTGATTGCGGGTTAATTAAAGCCATCCGTCAGCCCGTCAGTTGAGCGCGGGGTGAAGGACAAACCACATCCTCATTGATTTCCCAGACGAAAATCGATGACCGGAAATAGTACATTGTACATATGGCAATTGCGACCCCCAGTCGGTTTTTGCGGTTTCCTTTATTCATAATATAATGAACTAATTATTTGATGGTCAGGTCATTTTTTTGTTGTCGTTCGTTTTCATCCTCCCACATCATCAGGAGAAGGGAACGTTTGGGGAGCAACTTTGAGGTTTCCTCTTTCTCATCAGTCAATATTTATTATTGAGAAGCCAAAGGTGGAACCGAATCGACACAAAAAAACCACCAAGCCAACCGAGCCAATCCAACTTGATTACGCTGTCAAATGAGGTGGAAAAACGATGATTGGCCAAAGCTTTTGTGAGTTTTCTCGATGTCGTTTGGAGTACCAATTGATGATCGGTAGTCGTCAGGCGCCAGCTTTTAATTTAAAAGAAACTGGAAAAATAACAAAACAAAAAAAAACTCTTACCACATTGATGTAGATGATGTCATCTTCGTTGCAGATGGCCAGATAAGGGGAGCTACCAAGTTCATTCAGTCCAGAAACCGGCTGTTTGGAGACGCACTTGCCCATAGGAGGGGCTTTCGAGGTTGAGGTTGTCGAGGTGCTCGGCGACTGCTGATTATGGCCGGATCGGTCATTAAAACGGACTCCGCGGTTCTGTTTGGAGCGGAAAAGAAAATGAAAGTGATAAATCGTGTTTATGACCATGTTAATTTGAAACTGTACATATCGGTGAACAAATGCAACGGAACAATCTTTACAAGCTGTTGAAGAGAGAACTAATAGTTGGCAAACAAATAACGTTCATTAGCTGGGGATTAGCAATTATTGTGCAGATTAATTATGTAAAGCATGCATTTTTATATGGAAGTTGTGTGAATTTGAGATAAGTTTGAAATAATTGTTGCTACCTGTAGCATCCTGTATACATCCATTGAGAACATTCAATAGAAGAAATTCAATAGAAATATGTATAATATCACAAATTGCAACTGAGCATGTTAAAAAAAGTTATTTTAAGTCTAATGGACAGAAACTTTTGTAGAATCTTCAAATTGGCTTTAATAAGTGGTTTGAAAAAAAAAACTTAAAAAATATTTTATTTTATTTTATCGATTTATTTACTTGTTAACTAAAGATCCTTCAAATTGATTTTTTGACGATGAATTCAATCATTGATTTTAAAAATTACGCTTATTAAAAATAGGCTAAAACAATTGAACAAACGTGAGCCCCTTCTTGTCTCGGATGAGTATTGAGTTAAAAATCTCAATCGAACTCATCTTCGTCGCATTGCCTAAGCATGTATATCTTTGTGTTGTTTCTTAAGGTTGCAGATTTTTTTCAGCACGTATCTGGGCTATTTTATCTTAAGATATATCTTATCTAAAATCCGGGCATTTGATTTCAAAATTGTTAACCATAATTCGGGCAATATCCGGGCAAATTTGGTCAAAACCCTAAAAATTAGTCAAATGGACTAACAAATTTTCCTTTATCAATAAATTAGAAAATTGAGCAAACTTGGATGCATTGGCCCAAACATTCAATTGATCTAACCTAAGGTTGCCAAAATTTTTTCAGCACGTATCCGGACCGGTAAAATTTGGGCAATTTTATTTAAAAATCTGGCAAAATCCGGGCAAAATTTGGATTCAAAACTGACCATCAGAAATCTGGGTAAATTTGATCGAAACCCATAAATAAGTAAATTAAAATCAAGAAAAAAAATTGAAAAAAAAAATTTCATCAAAAATTATCGAAAGATTTTGAATCGGCCGGGTGAATCCGGCTAAAAATGACAAAAATGACAAAAATGACAAAAATGACAAAAATGACAAAAATGACAAAAATGACAAAAATGGCAAAAATGGCAAAAATGACAAAAATGACAAAAATGACAAAAATGACAAAAATGACAAAAATGACAAAAATGACAAAAATGACAAAAATGACAAAAATGACAAAAATGACAAAAATGACAAAAATGACAAAAATGACAAAAATGACAAAAATGACAAAAATGACAAAAATGACAAAAATGACAAAAATGACAAAAATGACAAAAATGACAAAAATGACAAAAATGACAAAAATGACAAAAATGACAAAAATGACAAAAATGACAAAAATGACAAAAATGACAAAAATGACAAAAATGACAAAAATGACAAAAATGACAAAAATGACAAAAATGACAAAAATGACAAAAATGACAAAAATGACAAAAATGACAAAAATGACAAAAATGACAAAAATGACAAAAATGACAAAAATGACAAAAATGACAAAAATGACAAAAATGACAAAAATGACAAAAATGACAAAAATGACAAAAATGACAAAAATGACAAAAATGACAAAAATGACAAAAATGACAAAAATGACAAAAATGACAAAAATGACAAAAATGACAAAAATGACAAAAATGACAAAAATGACAAAAATGACAAAAATGACAAAAATGACAAAAATGACAAAAATGACAAAAATGACAAAAATGACAAAAATGACAAAAATGACAAAAATGACAAAAATGACAAAAATGACAAAAATGACAAAAATGACAAAAATGACAAAAATGACAAAAATGACAAAAATGACAAAAATGACAAAAATGACAAAAATGACAAAAATGACAAAAATGACAAAAATGACAAAAATGACAAAAATGACAAAAATGACAAAAATGACAAAAATGACAAAAATGACAAAAATGACAAAAATGACAAAAATGACAAAAATGACAAAAATGACAAAAATGACAAAAATGACAAAAATGACAAAAATGACAAAAATGACAAAAATGACAAAAATGACAAAAATGACAAAAATGACAAAAATGACAAAAATGACAAAAATGACAAAAATGACAAAAATGACAAAAATGACAAAAATGACAAAAATGACAAAAATGACAAAAATGACAAATATGACAAATATGACAAATATGACAAATATGACAAAAATGACAAAAATGACAAAAATGATAAAAATGACAAAAATGACAAAATGACAAAAAAGACAAAAATGACAAAAATGACAAAAATGACAAAAATGACAAAAATGACAAAAATGACAAAAATGACAAAAATGACAAAAATGACAAAAATGACAAAAATGACAAAAATGACAAAAATGACAAAAATGACAAAAATGACAAAAATGACAAAAATGACAAAAATGACAAAAATGACAAAAATGACAAAAATGACAAAAATGACAAATATGACAAAAATGACAAAAATGACAAAAATGACAAAAATGACAAAAATGACAAAAATGACAAAAATGACAAAAATGACAAAAATGACAAAAATGACAAAAATGACAAAAATGACAAAAATGACAAAAATGACAAAAATGACAAAAATGACAAAAATGACAAAAATGACAAAAATGACAAAAATGACAAAAATGACAAAAATGACAAAAATGACAAAAATGACAAAAATGACAAAAATGACAAAAATGACAAAAAATGACAAAAATGACAAAAATGACAAAAATGACAAAAATGACAAAAATGACAAAAATGACAAAAATGACAAAAATGACAAAAATGACAAAAATGACAAAAATGACAGAAAAAATCATTCATTATTTGCCTAAAAAAAATCGTTTTAGACGCAAAAATCAAACATTTTTATCACTCAATTTGAGTTCATTTAGTAGTTTTTGCATATAAAGTAAATAAATTCGGGCAAAATCCGGGTTGTTTCAACGAAATCCGGGCAACCGGGCATGACTGGACCTTCCAAATTTTTTTTGTCGAATATCCGTACAAGCCCAGATAAAACCCGTTAATCTAGCAAGCTTACATTTGGCTTATTATATTTTCTAGATTTCGGAATCCTTTGGATTTGCTGACAATTTTCAACGAACATCTGAGTTCAATATCCATATTTGCTTGAAAACCATCATATTTTCATTATACTAATTTGTTCTTAATTTTCATCAAACTGTTTACATAAAGAAAGAAATATTTAAAAATCAATGATTTAACAAATCGAAACGCCTCTAGAGCATTCGTCATTAAAATAGCTAAACAAACTTCCTATCACTTTCAATAATTCCCACATTCGATTTCAAACCTTTCAACCATTCGAATCTACAGTGAAATTTTGCCATCAATTACGTAACGTCTGTTCTGCTTCCCAACGTCTGTATAAGTATTTACAAAACCTTTCCATCCCTAGCGAGCCAAAAGAGACACCGATACTTCATTCGCCAGTCAGCCAGCCCCATATGAGTGATTTCCTCTGGAAATGATTCCTAATTTGGAGCAATTCCACAAGCTCCGGTGCATGTGCCGCGCAGCAGAGATATATTTATGGTAGCTAGGGATCCGATGTTTGGTACCCATCTAGCTAGTTTGTTCAGAAAAAGCTTACAGGGGTGGAAACGAAAACAATAACACTTTACCTCATGAAGCAATAAAAATATTATGAATGAGAAAATGTAAATTGAATTCAAAACCCGTGGCGAAACCGCAAATTAAGTCAACTATTTATACCTATGAAGAAGAACCCCGCCATATCGATGACGATGGCAGCCGTCCTCGATGGTTCCCGGTTCGGGTCTCTCGGGTCGGGATTTTCGAACCGGCCACCGCGGAATCATTGCTCCGGTTTGTTCTGCTGCTCGAGAACTTCCGAATGAACCCGTTGACTTAAGGAGGGTAGAGTTACCGGATGTTTGGTTGAAAGTTTGTCATTTTTTTATATTTTTTGAACAAGTTTTAATTTTGATCTTTGTTCTTGAAAGTCGGTTTAAAAAAAAGGAAGAAAATTTCATATAGTTTTAAAACATTTCACATGTATTAAAATTACCAAGTTACCAAAAACCCTAGAGGTGTCCGCTTCAGGCGTCTTTGAAGAAAAGCTCCCTGCTCTAGGCACCGCCGTTTGCCATCATCACCGTCAACGTCGTTGTCGTTGTTCTCCCCAAACTAGCGCGCCGTTCGACGATTTCACCGGCATCAGTTAGTTTGCAAATGTTGAAGCTATAGGTACCGAGGTTTGTTGTATGAAATATGATTCCGATGCACACCATCATCATCATCATCATCGGCGCCATCATCATTATGCCGAAAGCAATTGAGGTATCATTCATTCACACACAGCGAGCGTAATAAAATGAACGGAAAATACAATTATGATATTATATGCATTTTGATGCTCTGCACTTCCTTCGTCGTCGATATGGTGGAGATTGTTTTTTCTTTATCATCCCCCCTTTCTCAAGGCGATTGGTGTTTACAAACCGTTTAAGGCGATTTATTTGATCGAAACACGGTAATTTCAGGTTGTTTTCTGTGATGTTTTAACTGGAGGTTTAATTCGAGTTATTTGTATCCAATGAACGATTGACCACATGATTACATAGGCTTAACAAAAATCAATTAACTACCGGAACAACAAAAGACACCAATCAAAACATTTCTTCTTTTAACCGATTTGATTTGTCAGATCAATGAAATTAAAACAAATGCTTTCGGAACTGATTGATTCGAGGCCTATCTGCTTGATCCAATTTCGTTTCGGGGTCATATGTGTAAAGGCGCAGGGTCTGGCCGGGGTTTGATTGATTCAATTTGAAATCGTCGTTGGTGGTAAACCCCAATCTATCACATGTCGTTGATGGGGAAAAAAATCCCACATCTCACATCGTTCGTAGCTTCTTTTTTTCTCTCAGCACTCGGTTGTCACTTTGACAAGAGTTGTTTTTTCTCCTTACTTATTGTACCTTCCTTCAGCTGAACTTGGGCTGTAGTGAATCGGAAATGTGTATTTGCCCGGCGACATCTTCTAAGATGTTGTGCCACACAACAGCTCTTGGCATCGCATCATACACTACCAGATACAGTAGATTCCTAGTGCCAGTCTGTTAAGTTGGTTCGGTCATAGGTAAATGCAAAACGAAGAAATGTAAAAAAATACGAAGAATCTAGTAGGAAACTCACTCAACTGTCAAGAGATGTTATCGATTGTGATTTGCTGATGCGTGTTCTACGCTGCGAATGCGAAACCGATAGTTATTCTATAGTAAAGCGCAGGAATTGCGAGGAAACTTGTGCAAACTGTCTTGGTCCTGCTGGCTGCTGGTTGAGTTAGGAGAAACTGACCTATTATGCTCCCAAAGATAATGAGCTCAAATAAATAGCTACATTTCGACTGACCCAGCTGTGTATTGAATGATTTTTCTAACTTTTCACTCAACGTGGCAAACAACATATTGGTGGCATTAGTCGAAAAATTACTTTCTGAAGTTTCAGCACAATTAGCTGGCGTTATCGTCTTCAAATTTGTATGGAAATTCATGACAAAATGGTGTACCAAACACTAGTGTACATCAGGTGTACTAAAATATGCCTCCAGCATGCTCAAATTTGCAGAATTTGAAGTTCAAACAATAAAGATTGTAACGCGGTATAAGTTTTCTGTGGGGAGATATTTGCAATTGAATGTGTGAAACTAATCCTACACCGTACACGAAATATCAACGAAATGCGAAGAGGAGATTACTTTTTTTTGTTCAAGAAATATATGCCCTAATGAACTTAAGATGTGTTCCGTATCAAAAACTTTTTTCGAAACTACTTTAGTTGAAAAGAGGGGTGGTTGCTTTGCCCTAATGTCCTCTACATGGAAATATTTTTAACCTTTTTTTAAAAACCATGCAAAAAGAATGATTTTACAGAGGTATCCTAAACAGCTGATCGAAACCAAAGTAAAACTGATATTTATAAAATAGAATGTCGTTGAAATTTTTGAATAAAAAGGTTTCATTATTTCAAAACATTATGACGCATCTCACAAATTTTTTTTTTGATTTTGTAATCAATTTAAGCTTAAAATCGAACTATTCTTCGCAAAAAAATCTTTTATTTTTGCTAAAAGTATAGAACAAGGTGTATGATGGAGACCATCATTTGAAATCGCTTAACCAATGAGCGAACATAAAAAGATCTCCGGGACTTTATAGCTTTATGTATATTAATGTAACCATTCTATTCATATGTCTTTTTTCAACCACAAACTTTTCTAACATTTTTACAGTTATTTTAACATCGAAACCCACCTTAGTTTTTTATCATATCAAACAAACTTAACTAAAAGATACTTTATATGGAATCCTTCAAACAACATCAAACATAAACATATAAGAATAATTTCACTAAATTGCCTCTAATGAATGACATCAATACATTCCTCTAGTCAGTTGAGAATGCCTCTGACAATGCTCGTGGATCTTGAAATAAAAAATCCGTTCCAAACTATTACTGAGCAGTTCAAAAATGCTAACCTTTCGTTGAAAAATTCCGGAAACTTTAATGTTTGCTTTTGTTAGCTTTATGTCTGTAAGTATTCAGTAGGTAGAATTATTTCTCTACAAAACTATGTTAAGTTATTTCCAAGTTCGGTTTTAATCTCTTAATTCATTAAATAAAAAACCAATGTTCAAACAACATTTATTGAGACTTAGACCCAAGGATTCAGAAATATTTCGTTTATAAAACTTGGTTCAGATCACTAAATTGGATGTTAAGTATAGGGGAGAATAAGGAAACTTCATTCCTCAGCTTTATCTCTATTAAGGAAGATTATCGCCGTGATTTTTGTTTTGATAATGAATTTTACGGCTATATAGGTGATTTTTAATTTTCTCTTAGTGAAAAAAAAAATTATAGGTGGATAGAAGGAAATTAGAGAAAAACTATAGGTGTTGAAAATGAGCGGGTAAAAATTTTCATGAAGCATTTTCATCACATAATTAACTTTTGTTCACATAACGCTCATTTTCCTCTAATTTTCATCTTTACATCCATAATTTTCAGAAATATTGAAATGTTCTCACTAAAAGAACATAAAAATTCATCGTAAAATCAGCTTTATCTCGAAACTGGAATGTCTTACATAGATCAAATGTTCTAGAAATTTTTTTGAGATTATTGCATTTTGTTTGATAAATTTAACAAAATGTGACTTTAAGATATTTTTTTACCCTTTAAAATGTTTCCCACTCGAAAAAATTATAAAAAAATATTTATTTCATCATGTCAATCGTTTGAGTATAAAATGAACTTCTAAATGCCACATTTTCAAAGCAATAGTAAGTAAACTCTCAATTTTTTATGAGATAGTTTTCCAAAATATCTGTTATGGGTTCACTTGATTCCTCGAGTTCAAAAACACATATTTATCTTTTGAATGGATGTTGATCAATGTTAAGTACGAAATTTTCAATATTAATCTATAAATTATATTTATCCAGTAATTTCCTGATAAAAAGGACTCTGGCTTTTTTTTTTCTTTTTCTGACACTCATAAACTGTAAAATGAAATCTAATATGGTCAAAAAAGTCAATAGAACTTTTATCTTTATATTTTGTATGATTTTGGCCAATGCTCAGGGCACCCTGGTTAACGGATCAAGTCTACTTTGATAAAGGATCAAGTCTCCTTTAACTTTCAAAATATCACATTATTTTGTCCCACGAAAATGCTTCTTATTCATCTACGGGCTCATGTATCGATCTTACTTTTGCAGCATATAAACTTAAAATTACACAGTGTCAGAAAATGCAAAAGATGGTGATCTGCAAAATTTAAAAAAAGGGATTGTGTAAAAATAAGAAAATGGGATCAAGTATCCCCATTCTCCCATGTCGTTTCTAATTTTTTGGAAATATTTAACGCCAGATTTTAAAATTACCCTCTAAACGACAAACTTCTTTTGGTAGTGGTAGGGAAGAGTGAGAAAACTTGAAATCCTTTCTACCTATATCTCAAACCCGGGATGTTTTACAAAGATAAAATTTTCCATAAAGATTTGCCATATAGAGCAAAACAACTAAGTATGCTGTTAGCTCACACTATTTAAGACTTCATGACTATTTTTCATCACTTTGAAATGGTTCCATTATGAAAAAGTTACATTCCAATATGTCAATCCGTAAAGTATAATATGAACTTCTTAATGCCATATTTTCATAAATAACAATAAGAAATGGGACCTATTGATTCCTAAAGTTTAAAAAGATATATTTTTCTTCTCAATGATTGTAATGATTGCTGAGCACGATATAACTCATATATGATTGATTACCAGGTAAAACAGATTTTAAATATTGATTTCTTTGTCTAGGAAATAAAAATTTTTGCATTGAAGGTTGAACTTTAAAATTTTGTTTTTGTAAAATTTATAAATTGTGAAATAAAGAGTAATATGGCTGAATATAGTCGATGGATCATCTTAGGATTTTATTCAGTTCAGTCAGCGAAACTTTTTTTTTGTAGAGAAATGAATCCAACTGTGTAAGTTGAAATTTCAGGGACTAGATAAGATGAAAATTAATGTTGAAAAACATGAAAAAAAAAATAAAAAAAAACGCCCTGTCTCCCTGAAGGACTTGAACCCACGTCTTGCGTTTCTTCGGGGCCCATGTATTAACATTCTACTACAGGAGACAACCTGGCGTATGAAAATTATACTGGTCGAGTGTCGAAGTCTATCGGAATGAAGGGAATTGTTCTCCCATGTCATCATCATCATTTTCGTGGTCTATTTTTATTTCCATCATTTCATTTTACGGTAATTGGACTCAAATTTGAACGGCTCCGTAGAGGCGCAATATGTGGGTTCAAGTCCTACCGGGAGACAAGGCAAATTTTTTCGCATGTTTTTCAACATTATTTTTCATCTTATCTAGTCCCTGAAATATCAACTTGCACAGTCTTCTTTTATTTTTTGAAATATCGCTATTTGTTCGCTCATTTTAAATGCTTCTAGTGTATCTAAGTGATCACGTATCGTTCTTATTTCTGAAGCATTTGAACTTGAAATTACAAGCTGTTAGAAAAAAAAGGAAAGGCGACTATTTGTTTGATTTTCCCATACCCTCATTCCCATTCACATTATTTATTTGAATTATCCACAAAAGGCAACAAAATTTACATTTTTCCAAGGTGCAAAGCATATAAAAGCTAATTTTAACTAACTTGGGGGCTCTGATTCCGAATATGCAAATTTTTTTCCAATAGTTCCATCTTTGGAAGATAGGCAAAAATTGATTTTATCAATTTGTGCACTCTTTTGACATAATTATTGAATTTTACAAAGATTTGTAAATTAAAGGTTTTAACTCAAAAATCAACTTTCTCGAAGATCGTGAGTGATTTTGACTTTTAAGGAAAAAGTTATAAAAGTTTTCTTGTTGTTTATGTTTCCCAGTGCGGCAAATTACGATAATCTTGACTAAACTTTTAAAAAATTTTAAACCAAATTGAAGCATAAGTCTAATTGTTTTGCAGTCTCCAGCATTGTTATTATTGAATTATAATCTTTATACTAGGGATCTGGTGGAAATCTAAATCCGGGGGCCGCAGTGACGAACAGAAGAGAGGCTCAATCTCACAATCTCTCCGTTCGAGATGTCGCCAATAAGTTGGGAATATCGTCTACAACCGCCTGAAGCATGAAGCCTTAAAACGAACCGGACTATCGACTGCTAATCACAATGAAAAGCAGACTTCAGACAGCTTCAGGGACAAGAGCAACCAGATGGGGTAAGGTGGCAGCATATTAAACATTCAGAGTTTGCATATTAAACAATAAGAGAAATATCTTGTTTGGGAAGCTATCTGTACCTGAGGCTTGTAAAGCGACATTTTCGTTGAGACTGTCAACCAGGAAATTTACGTATAAGTGTGTTGCGAACCCCTCGTTCACAACGAACCTACCTTCCAAAAACATTCAATCCTAAAAAATATTACAAGGTTGGTAGCAAATGTCATTGACTAACTCATTAAAGTTTCATGCGATCTCAAAGTGGTGAGTCATTCTAAGCAAATCTGCAGATGAAATTTAGCTAATTTACCCTTTTATATTTTCTTTATTTACTAAAGTGTTTCTCATTTAATATCACGAATCAAAGTTGCTATAGAGTTGAATAAGAAAAAGTGATCTACGACCGAGGTAATAACTTAGAAACTTATCTTGTTATAGAACCACATTGTAGGTGAACCTTATCATTTACACAGTTACAGCACCTATTTGTGAACCAAGATAAATGTTATAAAGGCACTAAACGTAAGTGATTCAATTATTTTATATAAAACCCTATCTAATAACAAATGAATAATCTGTCATTCTCATGCCGTAGAAACTTTTTAACCCTGCGGAAAATAAATTAAAAAATTGGAATCGTCTTTCACTTTAACAAAGTGTGTTGAAATAAGTTGAGAACCACTGATTTTCAGTGTGTGCTGCACGGCTAACTTTCACCCAAAACACAAACATGCAAAACCCAAAACTTTGAAGCATTAATCACAATTTACTAACATAACGTTTTACTAATAGGACATATTCATTACCTAGGCCAGCTTAACATTATTTTATCCAACTTACCGGCACGTATTTCCTACATTAGTGTACAAACTGACAAAGAAGACGAACAACATCCGTATCACAGTTGGCTCGGCTCAGGAATATTACAGCTTTTGCGTCGGGACAACTTTCACAGGAACTGGCAACACTGCTCCACGGGCGCACATCAACTGCCCGGAGTACCTCCGACTGTCTGCAGCTGGGTCTGTTGACCACATGCTAGTTGCTCGGCTCAAGGCGGAAATTTAGCTCCTCAACAACGGCCATGTAGAAAACCAAATGTTTTTCTCTTTTTCTCAAAAGTTTCTTAAGCGCTAATTCGTCACTCACCCAGTTGGGGCCGTCGGCAATGATAAACTATCAGCACAGTCGGGAATGACTATCAGCACAGGTTGCAAGCTTCGGCTCTTCTCGAATTGACCGGTTGCTTCTCAGGTTGGGTGTCGTCGGCTTTAACTTTTCCGTTGCCTGTGCGTCGAGGAGAATGGATGTTTATGCGATCTGTTTGAGGTGATTTGTTTTTGCTCACCTTTAGCCGATGCGGAATAATCCGGTACTTTCTGCGCGAAACCAACAGCAACAGCGAAATTTATCGATGAATGATGTTGTTTTGTTCGATGCTTGTTTACGTTTTCCCATGTGTTTTCATTTGACAGCTTACACTCTTAAAATTATTTGGCTTCATGTTCTCTCTATTGGTAGGATTGACTACACACTCAAGACGAAATAGATACACATATTTAATTATAACGCTACAGTGTCTTCAAAAGCTGCCTTTCCTGAAGAAACATGACTTGTCTGTGATGTTTTGGCCGTACTTGACATCCTGCCATTATGAAAAAAGCCATGGAGTGGTATGCCGCTAACAAAATTTAGGTTGTGCCCAAGGATAAGAATCCTTCCAACACACCAGAACTTCATCCAATCGACAAATATTGGACGATAGTTAAGCCAAACCGTAAGAAGACCCAAAAAAAACTGTAAGCAGCGAGATGCACACGAGCAGACTTTGATGCCTGAATCGATAGCAAACAGTAACCAAAATGAGCTTTCATTGCCAAAATGATAGCATAATTTAGTGTCGCATATTTTTTTTTTGATGCCAAATTAAGGTTTCTTCGAAACATCAATACAGACCCCGTTCGTTTTTGGCAACATTCGATTTTGGCAACATTCGATTTTGGCAACATCCGAATTTGGCACATGTGCCAAAATCAAACGGTTTTTAGAAACAACATTACCTTTTAGTTTTCGTTATAATAGGACCAATTTAATTTAGACAAATACCATAAATACGTTTTTATGTTCTGAAATGGTTATAAAATGCAACAATAAATACAAAAGTTTTTTAAAAAATTTATGAAGTACTCAAAAATGACAAAAAGTTGAAAAATTTAAAAAGTTAAAAAAACAAATTCAAACAAAAGACTGAATATGACCAAAAACAATTAAAAAATGATGAAGTATGACAAAAACAGCAAATATGACAAATTAAAACAAACATTATAAACAAATTAAGAAAAGTGCAAAATGCATCAAAAACATGATGAAAAAACTAAAACATGACTACAAATGATCGAAAATTTACTAAAAATAACGTTTTTGATAATAATAGTAGATATTTTTTAAAATAACTTTAAAAAAAGTTAAGAAAAAAAACCGTTCGATTTTGGCAACATTCGATTTTGGCAACACAAAATGTACGGGCGTGTTTCCAAAATCGAACGGGGTCTGTACGTAGAAAGATGATGCCAAACCAATACCAAAGCATTGATAGCTAAATTAAGCATTATGAGGTGCAGTTTTTTCTGCGGTAGCTAAAAAAGGCATCATTGAGATTTCATTTATTTCCATAGAAAAGAGGTCACTTTTTGATCCGAACACCCTTTAAAGTGAAAAGGTGCAAGAATTTTTTTTTACTAAAAACTAAAAACCAATCAACTTTCTATTTAAGGTTGGAACGTGAGGAAAATAACAATTTAAAATAATTTTAAAAAGGAAGAAATGGTTTAGAGGGAAAATTTGCGTAATTAAAACTACCCAGTCACATTGCATTGGTAAATTGCATTGAACGTTCAAGAAAGTATAACGAAGCTAATCATCTCCCGTTTAAAGTTGGTCCCTACTACCCTAACAATCGTAAAACGGGTTTGCGGAAATGTGATTCCCGATGTGCTGTCGGGAGTAATGATGGCATCCACTACTAGGTTGGGAACACCGTGTATAGTCAGAGTCAGTGGTTCTCCGCTATCAGCGCATCCCATCTCGCAAGACAGGAAATGGAAATGTGAAGCCTTTCAGGAACGTGAATCTTCGTGTGTAACTTTGCGAGGTTTTCTAAGCAGCATCTTTGTTGTGTCCTATCCTATCGCTCGTTGCAGCCAAGTCAAGTCAACGTCTTCTTCTGTGTTCCTTCACCATTAATGGGTCGGAAACTGGTGCAGACTTCTTCTATCTATCCAACTAGACTAGTGTCATTCTCTATTGACAGCAGTGTGGCATTTCATTTCATTTCATAGTACATACTATAAGATAATATTTTCCTGGAAAACAATTGGATCAATTTTACAGCATTCGGAAACTGAACGGAACATGTAAAATGGGGATGCAAAGCTTTCATCTGGAAACTTGATTTGCCCGGTCTCGTCTCTTTGGCAAGCGGGTCTGTTTTTGTGCTGATGTAGAACGTAGATTCAAAGTATGAACAGTGTGAAGGATTTATGTTCTGGCGAGATGCTTTTTTTTTATTGTTTCACCAAATGAGATTTTCGCTCCGATATCGGTTGTGAATCTATTTATTGAGGACAGTAGTTTTGTCGTTTCGCGGAAGCACCTATAACATATTACATTATTCTAACCGGGGGTATAATTCACTGTGGCTTTTAAGGCAAGCCACAATCCCCTGAAGTGAACCCAAAGCTACGACGGCCTTGGATTTGTAACATCCTCTACCAAGGCCAGGCCACTACAGAATGGTCGTAATTTATGTCGAATTAAATGCGTCACTGATTGGGATAATTGATTTATGGAGCGAAAGCGATCCCTTTCACAGGAACACATTTTGACGTCCAGGGGAGGTCGCCACATATTTTTGGGTCACTTTTTCTACTCCTAAAACCCTAGAGAAGGGATGCTGTAGCTGCCCGAATAAAGCGGATGACAAAATTAATGGATTTCCAGCGAAAGATTTAATAGAGTTTGCCACCGGAATGTTTTTTTTTTTGGTTAGAAAAAGTTGTTTTAATGTCGGAAAATTGAGACTGGAATGCGGTTTGTGTTTTCTTTTTACTTAATTTGTAGTAAGAATCCGTTTGAAACATCAAAAATAAACATTGAATAATGACGGCATTTAAAGGTGTTAATGATAACATTTCGAAATTTATTATCACACTTTAACCAGAGCATCTTATTTTCGATCTATCATGTTTCCAACAAATGAAACAATAAATTATAATCCTTCGCAAATTTCCTTAAACCATTTAATCGGATTTGTTTCCTCGCTTGGTGCTGGGACCGAATTTAAGGAGCAAAAATGTGGTAATATTACACAGACGATAGATTTTTTTCTCGCTGAAGCTATGAATTCTTGGAACATTCAGGTCTTTAGTAAAACAAAATTATAAAAAAATCATACATCAAACAGCATGGATTGTTTTTTTGTATTTATGATTTTTTTTTCTAAAATATATGTAAATATTTAATCCTCCACAATTTTTATATCTTAAATAAACTTGAAAATTTTATGTGAGCC
Source organism: Uranotaenia lowii (assembly GCF_029784155.1). Lineage (NCBI taxonomy): Eukaryota > Metazoa > Arthropoda > Insecta > Diptera > Culicidae > Uranotaenia > Uranotaenia lowii. Next base: position 4,558,235 of record NC_073693.1, on the reverse strand, counting down.
ATGTTAATCTGTTAAAGTGATTTTAAAAAATTTACACAAGCAAACTTAAGAACCTAGATATTGGAGGTTTTCATTTGTTTTGCATCTTATTTTACAAAACTTTGGAGCGATACTGTATTGACCAATAGTCTAAAATTGACTTTTTAATTTCTTCGAAGATGAAATTAAAATCTTAGTAAAATTTGGAATTCCATGTAAATCTAAAAAAAAATATTTTGAATCTAAACCAATTCTTTATTAAAAAAAAACCAACCATATCCACGATATAAATTTTTAATTTTTATTTCAGAATATTTTTTATCTTACAATGCTTATAAATTCTGATTATATATTGAAAGTATGTTACAATAAAAAGTTTAGGTCGATTTTAAGAGAACAGCTAAACCATAAGCTGAATATAATTATGAAACGGGGAGAAAGCTTGTCCTGGGCCTTCAAAGGCTGATTCCGGCTCTGCTTGAGGCTTCGTGTCGTCTCAGCTTTTAGATTCAGCACGATCCAGATCTCAAATGCTTAGTGACTATTCGTTGATTTATCGCATTTCACTTAATCATAAAGAGATAAATGGCCAGCTACTGACGACGCATTCGAACAGCAGCAGCGAAGCTCGTTTATCCATCGGTTTTCCGGCTCGGTTTGGCTTTTCTACTTGGTACATTCAGTGACTTTTCCGTTCCGAGATGCTGTCGGTAAAATTATGGTTCTGGCAGCTAGAAGGACGAAACGATCTCGTCTTGGTTCCCCCGAAAGTCGACTTCTTCCCCTTCAGATTCAGAATCGATTTCTTTGAGTGACTTAATTTGGGGTAAACAAGATTTCGGGTTTTCGATGGCATGAAATCGGGAGAAGGATTCTCCGGTAAAATATATAGATCTCTAAGAAAGCATGAATCAAACCTCGGTGGTTCTTAAAAAAACTGGTCTGAGTTGTCTTTTCCTCTGAACACAATGTCTCCGGCAGAAAGCAGAAAGCCTCGTTCCTTGTACGTATATATATATATTTTATCAAGATTCGGAGTCGCGAGTAGCTTGGCTTGGCGGCAGGCAATCCATCTCTGGAGCCACTTTTCGGGAGCGGGAAACTTTATTCCGGCAACCGGGGAGCCCCCGAGGGGGTTTTGTTCCGGAAAAGGTGCAGGCAAATAAAGATATTGAACTTTGGCGTCTCAGTTTAAGGTTAGGGTGCCAGAATTTTGGAACCAAACTCTAGAAGCTTTTATCAGTTTATTAGCACCATCGAAATTTCCGGCAAGTGGTGTGCGAGCTTTGCGATTTATCCTATTTTGAGGAGCTAGGCAGAGGTGGAGGGAAAAGTTTTGTCATTTTGAAAAGGGTGCCAATTTGGAACGGATGATTTGGTTTTCGGGGATGGAACTTTTTCACTTTGGTCTGGAAGTGTGTGCTTCGGCAAAGATGAGCAATGAAGTCAATTATTTTAATCTAAGTTCGGTGATAATCAATATGAATTCAAGAAGCAGCTTGAAGTGAATTTTCAGTATTATTACAGGAAATAAACTTGGCAAAAAAATTTATGAACGAAATTTTAATCTTTATACCAAAATTAAAATCAATAAAAATCAATCAAAATTTTCCAATTTGTCAATTTTTAAATATTTGTAAATTTTTTTAAGTCTGGACCTTTGAAAATTAATGCAATTTTTTTTCTTTAACTTTAATTTAATCTTTTAATCTTTATACCAAAATTAAAATCAATAAAAATCAATCAAAATTTTCCATTTTGTCAATTTTTAAATATTTGTAAATTTTTTTAAGTCTGGACCTTTGAAAATTATTGCAATTTTTTTTCTTTAACTTTGTCATTGATGTTTTTGATGTCATTTTTGCATTTCTGTGATTTTTGTAATTTTTGTAATTTTTGTCATTTTTGTCATATTTGTCATTTTTGTCATTTTTGTCATTTTTGTCATTTTTGTCATTTTTGTCATTTTTGTCATTTTTGTCATTTTTGTCATTTTTGTCATTTTTGTCATTTTTGTCATTTTTGTCATTTTTGTCATTTTTGTCATTTTTGTCATTTTTGTCATTTTTGTCATTTTTGTCATTTTTGTCATTTTTGTCATTTTTGTCATTTTTGTCATTTTTGTCATTTTTGTCATTTTTGTCATTTTTGTCATTTTTGTCATTTTTGTCATTTTTGTCATTTTTGTCATTTTTGTCATTTTTGTCATTTTTGTCATTTTTGTCATTTTTGTCATTTTTGTCATTTTTGTCATTTTTGTCATTTTTGTCATTTTTGCCATTTTTGCCATTTTTGTCATTTTTGTCATTTTTGTCATTTTTGTCATTTTTGTAATTTTTGTCATTTTGTCATTTTTGTCATTTTTGTCATTTTTGTCATTTTTGTCATTTTTGTCATTTTTGTCATTTTTGTCATTTTTGTCATTTTTGTCATTTTTGTCATTTTTGTCATTTTTGTCATTTTTGTCATTTTTGTCATTTTTGTCATTTTTGTCATTTTTGTCATTTTTGTCATTTTTGTCATTTTTGTCATTTTTGTCATTTTTGTCATTTTTGTCATTTTTGTCATTTTTGTCATTTTTGTCATTTTTGTCATTTTTGTCATTTCTGTCATTTTTGTCATTTTTGTCATTTTTGTCATTTTTGTCATTTTTGTCATTTTTGTCATTTTTGTCATTTTTGTCATTTTTGTCATTTTTGTCATTTTTGTCATTTTTGTCATTTTTGTCATTTTTGTCATTTTTGTCATTTTTGTCATTTTTGTCATTTTTGTCATTTTTGTCATTTTTGTCATTTTTGTCATTTTTGTCATTTTTGTCATTTTTGTCATTTTTGTCATTTTTGTCATTTTTGTCATTTTTGTCATTTTTGTCATTTTTGTCATTTTTGTCATTTTTGTCATTTTTGTCATTTTTGTCATTTTTGTCATTTTTGTCATTTTTGTCATTTTTGTCATTTTTGTCATTTTTGTCATTTTTGTCATTTTTGTCATTTTTGTCATTTTTGTCATTTTTGTCATTTTTGTCATTTTTGTCATTTTTGTCATTTTTGTCATTTTTGTCATTTTTGTCATTTTTGTCATTTTTGTCATTTTTGTCATTTTTGTCATTTTTGTCATTTTTGTCATTTTTGTCATTTTTGTCATTTTTGTCATTTTTGTCATTTTTGTCATTTTTGTCATTTTTGTCATTTTTGTCATTTTTGTCATTTTTGTCATTTTTGTCATTTTTGTCATTTTTGTCATTTTTGTCATTTTTGTCATTTTTGTCATTTTTGTCATTTTTGTCATTTTTGTCATTTTTGTCATTTTTGTCATTTTTGTCATTTTTGTCATTTTTGTCATTTTTGTCATTTTTGTCATTTTTGTCATTTTTGTCATTTTTGTCATTTTTGTCATTTTTGTCATTTTTGTCATTTTTGTCATTTTTGTCATTTTTGTCATTTTTGTCATTTTTGTCATTTTTGTCATTTTTGTCATTTTTGTCATTTTTGTCATTTTTGTCATTTTTGTCATTTTTGTCATTTTTGTCATTTTTGTCATTTTTGTCATTTTTGTCATTTTTGTCATTTTTGTCATTTTTGTCATTTTTGTCATTTTTGTCATTTTTGTCATTTTTGTCATTTTTGTCATTTTTGTCATTTTTGTCATTTTTGTCATTTTTGTCATTTTTGTCATTTTTGTCATTTTTGTCATTTTTGTCATTTTTGTCATTTTTGTCATTTTTGTCATTTTTGTCATTTTTGTCATTTTTGTCATTTTTGTCATTTTTGTCATTTTTGTCATTTTTGTCATTTTTGTCATTTTTGTCATTTTTGTCATTTTTGTCATTTTTGTCATTTTTGTCATTTTTGTCATTTTTGTCATTTTTGTCATTTTTGTCGTTTTTGTCATTTTTGTCATTTTTGTCATTTTTGTCATTTTTGTCATTTTTGTCATTTTTGTCATTTTTGTCATTTTTGTCATTTTTGTCATTTTTGTCATTTTTGTCATTTTTGTCATTTTTGTCATTTTTGTCATTTTTGTCATTTTTGTCATTTTTGTCATTTTTGTCATTTTTGTCATTTTTGTCATTTTTGTCATTTTTGTCATTTTTGTCATTTTTGTCATTTTTGTCATTTTTGTCATTTTTGTCATTTTTGTCATTTTTGTCATTTTTGTCATTTTTGTCATTTTTGTCATTTTTGTCATTTTTGTCATTTTTGTCATTTTTGTCATTTTTGTCATTTTTGTCATTTTTGTCATTTTTGTCATTTTTGTCATTTTTGTCATTTTTGTCATTTTTGTCATTTTTGTCATTTTTGTTATTTTTGTCATTTTTGTCATTTTTGTCATTTTTGTCATTTTTGTTATTTTTGTCATTTTTGTCATTTTTGTCATTTTTGTCATTTTTGTCATTTTTGTCATTTTTGTCATTTTTGTCATTTTTGTCATTTTTGTCATTTTTGTCATTTTTGTCATTTTTGTCATTTTTGTCATTTTTGTCATTTTTGTCATTTTTGTCATTTTTGTCATTTTTGTCATTTTTGTCATTTTTGTCATTTTTGTCATTTTTGTCATTTTTGTCATTTTTGTCATTTTTGTCATTTTTGTCATTTTTGTCATTTTTGTCATTTTTGTCATTTTTGTCATTTTTGTCATTTTTGTCATTTTTGTCATTTTTGTCATTTTTGCCATTTTTGTCATTTTTGTCATTTTTGTCATTTTTGTCATTTTTGTCATTTTTGTCATTTTTGTCATTTTTGTCATTTTTGTCATTTTTGTCATTTTTGTCATTTTTGTCATTTTTGTCATTTTTGTCATTTTTGTCATTTTTGTCATTTTTGTCATTTTTGTCATTTTTGTCATTTTCATAACGTAACGAAATTCAACAAAGTTTGTATCCTTCGTTTTTGGCACTGAAACACTTCTAATATTCTGAATCGTTTCAATCAAGTGACACAATCTTTCAGATAATAAAAGGCAAAAGGCGTTTTTGTTGGTTTCCTGTTTTCTGCTTTCAACCTTTTTGCGTCAAGAGCCACAAGTAACGCCCAACTCTTTTCCTTCTTTCGCCAATTTTCACCACCATCAGAAAGAATTGATTCCCGTTTGGACCTTGAGTTGACTGGTAGTAAAACTGACGGGGTGAGGGTGTAAATAATTTCTCGCCCTTTCCCACTTCTGGAGCTTCTTCGAGCTTTGATGGCAGACAAAGGTCCTTTCTAGAAGTAGTCAAGTGTGGCGTAATTTGTGTCCTCCAGTGTGGAAATGTGACGACAACGATCAACAGGCTGATAAAGTCCCAATTAGACAACTTTCCGACGATGACAACGACGCCGTTTGCCAAAACGAAACAAATTTAGGGAAAAAGTTTGAATGAGCTTTTTGTGGAAAATAATGAATTTCTGTGCCATATGGCTAAGCCAAGGGAAACCAGCTGGGATTTTCGGAGGCATATCGTGTGGGTTGAACGGGATCAGGGCCATGGGGGATGACATGTGGGAATCGTTCCACCGAGTCAACTTTTCATTAAACTTGTCCCAAATGATTATAGGGCCAGGGCCATGGCAGTGACACATACATCGGGTAATAACATCCCGAAACATTCTGCGAGCAGTGATTATTTACCACTAATGAGACAATTGTTACTGGGACTGTAAGCAGTGGCTTGCAATTAATTTGCCAATCCCTTCAGCGAAATTTACGAGAGCAAATTGAAACTGAAAGGTATTAATTTGAATACACATACATTGAATAAACAGTATCGATTCGACGAGCAACAGCGACACCCCCGCAAATATGAATGTGGGCCGACATTTATGAACGTAAATATGTAGGCATGTGCCTGACAGCGAGTCGCCAGTCGAGTTGATTGTTTACCCTCATCATAATCATCCTAAAATAATAATCAAAGCCATTCTCGTTAAAAGTTTATAACCGTTAATTGAATTTAATTATTGTATGATCCTACTTGAATTGGACCGAATGTATCGAAAATCAATGGCGCTGCCGATAGCGTCGACATTATCAATTTGTTTTCACGGTAGCTGCGAGGATAATAATGGCGAATCAGAAGTGAATGCAACTATCAATCAAACCGGGTGACAAATGCAGTTTTGAGTTCTGGATAATGATTTGTTCCACTGTTCCAGTGATCTAATTTTGCTTGTTGAATAGAATTTTGATTGAGTTTGCTATCGGAAAAAATCGAAATGATTCGGTAATGTGCATTTGGGATACAATGAAGAGATCTTCGAATTGAGCAAGTGAAAAAGTCAACTAGCTTATAAAACTAAGAAGAGAACTATTTTTGATTGTTAACTAAACATCATAGAAATAATTGTAAAAAAAATCGTACTATGAATAAATATTTTATTCCAGTAGTTTTTTTTTCAATAATACCCCTTACGATTATAATCTTTGAGAAAACCATACAATTTATGGTCTGTGAATATGGAATTCATGGTTTTCACGGTGCAATCCTATTCTAGTGTTTTTCTCTATAAAATTCGGTCAAATAAAATTTGAGTGATTAATAATTTAAATTTATTGTTTATTTGAAATGTATTATATTATAAACAGTTTTTTTTGTAACTTTATTGCTTATAAGAATTTTGATTTAAAATATTTTTCCTTTAATTTTTATTTTTTTTAATAAATGTAAATGAATCACGAAGAATTGCTAACTTGCTCTCATCTCATCACGCGTATGCGTTTTATTTCCGATGTCATTTATTTCTTCAAATAACAATTCGTCATCAGTACCTCATAATCTCAAAGGCGGTAATCTTCACACTCGACAGCTTCCAGACGCTCCCGGAACCGGAAACCGAAGCAAAAGACCAAATTCCAATAATGTTTTCTACCCGTCGTGGTGGCGTGGCTTGAGCTTGAAATGCGAGAGACCATCAAATGTAAGCAACCAATGCACGAATTTGCCCAAAAAGTGGGAGTGAGGAGAAGCAGTGATAAATTTACTAACCATGATTAGCTGTTATTTTTCCCCTGACGAGCGCAACCCAAAAGTGGCATCATCCATATCAACGGGATGGATTTCCTTTTTTCCACATGGGCCAACATTTGGCACCATCAGTAAGTATAGCGAAGCAGCAGCTAAATAGGTAGATGGAAGCAAGTAAAGCAAAGTGTAGGTGCAACTGGGCGGGTGTGAAGAAAATTTTCTTCCTTTCCAGTAGCAAAAGCAACATTTCAAAAAGAGGTACTCTGTATTAAAACCTTCTTTCATTTCTGCCCTGCCACGTGTCCCTTTCCCAACTCTACTGCTTACTTCACCAAGAAGCTCATTCGGAAAAATAACACTGCGAGATGATGGATGAGTGTTGGTATTAGATTTGTGAACCTCAAACCCCAAACAAAAAACCATCTCTTGCTTATAATACCCCAACCAAATGATGGAAGGAGGAACCCGTCAAGATCATAGCTTTTTGGGGAAAAATGTAGAATGATCTCTCGGTCTTTCCTGGCGCTCGCTGGTTGCTCGCTGGTGGAAAGCATTTAGTGAAGTGTGAATCCAAAACTCGGGTATATCCCGAACCCTCGCTCGAAAGACCCCGGAAGTGGACGACTGAAAGTGGCAGCAGTCAAGCGGAGGAGTCTATTTAGCAGTTATCGCGCATCATTGCCAAAGCGTCTTTTTCTTCGAGTCGAAACGGAAGCGGAGAGCAACCGGAAATTCGGAGACTGGCTCAAACCGGGCGAACGAAGATGATAAATGTTTGGGTATTTTTATTTATCTTTTTTCCGCATTTTTCACGCCGGCCGACCTTTCCTAACAAACATCAGTTGTCACTGCTGCCCGGGTTTTTTTTTCGCTCTCAATGTTAGTGCGGGGGAGTTGCGAGGATGATTTCTTCTGGCAGCTCAATTGCTAGCTTCACGTTTAGGTATATGTGAATTGCGCAAAATTTCAACGAAAATTATAAACTATTGAAGAAGTAAAGTGAACATATTTACTTCTAAAGTTATTTCATGAAAGTCCTACTTCCTGAACTCCACCAGGGGTCGCAGACCTAGTTCTCACCTCGAACTGTTTAACATACTATGCTTCAATAGTGGGAGTTTTAAATATACGTGCTAGTGCGCTTCAAGGCAATACTCATAGACGAAATCAGCTTCAGCAAAACCTCTCATCCTTACGATTCGACGCCTGAACTCTCCTCTAACGACTTGAGAACCGACATCTCCTGACATGAGATTCCCACATAAACCTTTCCTCTTACGACTCGAGATCTCATCTACATCTCCTCGTAATGACTCGAGGTAACCACTTCTATATCCCTCCTCTTTTTGATTTAAAGGCCTGATCTATCCTCTTGGGACTCGAAACCCGTCTTCCTCTCGTAAAGACTCGGGGTTGACCACACAAACCTCTTCTCCTGAAGACTCGATCCCTGACCTTTTCCCTAACGACTCGAAGACCGACACATTTATGTCCGTCGTGTGCCGCTTGGGAGCAGTTGATCCTAGACTCGCGTCTGTCACAGCACACGCGCCGGACTTAACGCAACTACTTAGATGATTCGCGACGAAGACGTCATGCTACTCCGACTCGAATGGCTCATCCGGGGTCGAGAGCCACTCTACTCGTGTGTATTCCCCGATCGTGGAATAACCCTTTCCCAACGATTCCCACTGCGAAGAAGGTCACGTCTTATCCCCGACCTCCGCAGCTTCAGTCGTTGGGATCCGCTACGCAAAAGATGTTGTTTATAAAAAAAGACCATCTAACGTAAGTGTCTTAATGGTTTACTTAAATCTAGGTCTATCTAAACGTACATTCTGAGTTTTCTAATTAGTTGTTTCTTAACTGGTCACTTTTGTTAGATTAGATCATGCGTTTAAATGTTGCAGCTGAGACATTAAAGTCAAAGAGAGTATAATGGCGTAAGAAGCTAGTTTTTGCGGAACGTAAGGGGTCATTGCTGCCATAGCGTGTATTTCCCGGAATGGCGATTCGACAGCTTGTAAAGGTCAAGCAACGCGCAACGTTGTGCACAAGGTAGCAGGTTTCGAGGGTTATCCCACGGTAGACCACGCAGAGCATAACGAACGAAATTCCATCCAGATCTATACAGAGCTCGTAGGCAAACAGGATCTGTAAATTTTTTACTCAGACGTATGAAAAATCCCAGCATTCGTTTAGCCTTTTTTTTTTTTTTTTATTTTTTTTTTTTTAAATATATCTTTATTAGTACCAATTCATCATTACATTTATATTACATTAATACATTAAATTAGGTGTTCGGTTCAATAATGAACTTTCAGAGCCCTATAGTTTATTAATCACTATAATTTATTTATTTGAATTAATTTTGCTGAGTGCAATCATGTATTTTTATGTAGGAGAACATCCTGTAATGTCAAAAAATATTTTAAACTTACTACTAAAAACTAAAACTATCCTAAATTAAAACTAATTATAGAGAGAACGAATCTCTGCGATGGAAGACTGCATCGATTTGCCTCTGAAGTTGGAGATGATTTTGTTGGCCATCTCTTCGATCGATTCAATGCCCGCAATCCGATGAAGATCTTCGGTGCTGTGCCA